>NC_050198.1:36856478-37080350 GCF_004126475.2 Phyllostomus discolor | reverse complement strand
AGCATCATACTCAACAAGCTAAAACTACGAGCATTCCCCCCACCCTTAAGATCAGGAGCAGGACAGAGGTGTCCACTTTCACCTCTTATTCACATAGTACCAGAAGTCCTAGCCACAGCAAGCAGACAAGAGGAAGAAATAAAAGGCATCCAAATTGGAAAGGAAGGAGCACAATTGTCTTTATTGGCAGATGACATGATACTGCACATAGAGAGCCCCAAAGATGCCACCCGGAAACTACTAGAACTGATAAATGAATCCAGCAAAGTAGCAGGATACAAAATGAATATCAAGAAATAAGTTGCACGTTTATCTGCCAACAATGAAGTAACAGAAGGGGAAATTAAGAAAACAATCCCATTCACAATCACTTCAACAAGGATAAAATACCCAGGAATAAACCTAACCAAGGATGTAAAAGACCTGTACTCAGAAAATTATGAGACTGAAGAAAGAGACTGGAGAAGATACAAATAGGTGGAAGCACTTACCATGCTCCTGGACAGGAAGAATTAACATCATTAAAATGTCCATACTACCCAAAGCAATTTACAGATTCAACACGATTCCTATCAAGATTCCAATGACGTATTTCACAGAACTAGAACAAATACTCCAAAAATTTATGTGGAACCTAAAAAGGCCCCACACAGCAACAGCAAAGAAGAACAAAGTTGGAGGAATCACACTACCTAATATGAAACTATACCATAAGGCCGTAGTAATCAGAACAGCATGTACTGGTATAAAAACAGACCTATAGATCAACAGAACAGAATAGACAGCCCAGAAATGACCCCACCCCTTTACAGTCAATTAATATTCGAGAGAGGATGCAAGCACATACAATGGGCTAAAGACAGTTTATTCAGTAAATGGTGTTTAGAAAATGGGACAGATACATGCAGCAAAATGAAAGTAGACGGCCTTCTTACACAACACAAGAATAAATTCAGAATGGGTTAAAGACTTAACTGTTAGAACTGAAACCATAAAAATCCTAGGAGAAAACATAGGCAGCAAAACCTCAGATATCACTCATAGCAATGTTGTATCAGATATATCTCCCCAGGCAAGGGAAACAGAAGAAAAAATAAGCAAATGGGACTACATGGAACTAAAAGCTTTTTACACAGCAAAGGAAAACATCAACAAAATAAAAAACCACCCGCAGAATGGGAAACATATTTGCCAATACATCTGATAAGGGGTTAAGTTAATGTCAACAATTCATAAAGAACTTAGAAAACTCACTACCAAAAAAACAAACAACCCAATTAAAAAATGGGCAAAGGACCTGAATAGACACTTCTCCAAAGAGGACCTACAGGTGGCCGATAGACATAGGAAAAGATGCTGAATGTCACTAATCATCAGAGAAATGCCAACTAAAACCACAATGAGACATCATCTCATACCTGTCAGAATGGCTATCATCAATGAATCGACAAACAACAAGTGCTGGTGAGGATGCGGAGAAAGGAGAACCCCTCTGCATTCCTGGTGGGAATGCAGACTGGTGCAGCCACTGTGGAAAGCAGCATGGAGATGCCTCAAAAAATTAAAAATGCATCTGCCTTTTGGTCCAGCGATCTCACTTCTGGAAATTGATCCTAAGAAATGCAAAACACTAATTCAAAAGAACATAAGCTCCCCTATATCCATTTCAGTGTTATTTACAATTGCCAAGATACGGAAGCAGCACAAGTGCCCATCAGTAGATGAGTGGATAACACAGCTATGGGACGTTTACATGGTGGAATACTACTCGGCCATAAAAAAAGAAGACAGTTTTAACCTTTGCGACAGTATTGATGAATCTGGAGAGCATTATGCTAAGTGAAATAAGCCAGTCAGAGAAAGACAAATAGCATACCATTTCACTCCTACGTGGAGTCTGATGAACATACAGAACTAACAAGCAGAAGAGAGACAGAATCATAGATTGAGAGCACATGACAGCTAAGCGGGTGAGGGTAAGGGGTGGAGTGATGGAACAAAAGGAAACAGGACTCATGGACACGGACCACAGTGTGGTGATTGCAGAGGGTGGGGTGTCTAAGGGGACTAAATGGTAATGGAAAACGAATACAAAAAAAAAAGAGCAATTGCTGGAAAAATTAAAATGCTCGAGAAAAAAAAAAAAAAAAAGAAAATCAATAACATGAAAACAACAGCACAATTACAATGGGCAAATATATGAACAGAAAGTTCACCCACTAAGACAAACGGATGGCAATTAAGCCCATGAAAAGATTCTCAACATTGTAAGTAATTAGGGGCATGCTAATTAAAACTAAAATGATATACCACAACACATGTACTAGAATGGCCCCAAGTAAAATGACTGACCATATCAAGCGTTCATGAGTGTGTGATAAGAGTGTAAGTGGTTTGGAATATTTGCAAACACTCGGTCAGTTCCTTGCAATGTTAAACGCACTTGCCATCCTGCTGCTCTTGAGTTTTCATCTAAGATAAATGAAAGCATACGTCCAAAGATTTGTGCATGAATATTCATAGCGGCCCTATTTGTAATACTCAAAAACGGGAAACAACCCAAATAACCATACACTGAAATATGGCACGACAGCAAAAAGAAATGAATCATTCCTTAAAATACCAGCATGGGTGACTCTCAAAATAATTACATTGTGTTAAAAAAAAGACAAACCAGAGAATATGTATATGATTCCATTTACATAAGATTCAACAAAATGCAAGTTAATCTCTAGTGAGAGAAAGCAAATCAGCAGTTGCATACAGATGGGGTGAGGTGGGTAGGGAAGAAAGCAATACACAGGAGAAGAAAGAAGCTTTGGAAAGCGCTGGTTATGGTCACTATTTTGAATTTGATCGGGACTTCCTGAGTACACACAGATGGGCTTTTTTAAATGTAAGAAGCAGTAAAACACGGAATCAAAGATCTCTGGAAAGAATACTTCATGGCTTGAAAGTTCTTTGACAGTTTATTAGCCACTTTGCTTTTCTTTAAAGTGAATAATAAGTCAGACTCTTCAAAACATATTTTCTCTACTTGTTTTTTTTTTTCTTTTTCACTTGCAATTTACATTCATATTATTCTGCATTAGCTTCAGGTGTGCAGCATTGTGGTCAGACACCTTGTCAGACACTTGACAAAGTGTTCCCCCCGATACTTCCAGTACCACCTGGCACCATACATTCTATTTGTCCGTTTTAATGTGCATCGCCCTTTTTGTATCTGGGCTCTTATTTCCCAACTATTACTTCAGATGCTATACATGTACTCTTTTCTTCACTGTTAGTAATGTTTTTCTCTCTCCTGATTTACTGGTATCTATTCTATCTATTGAATACAGACACACCAAAAACAGTTTTTTACTAGAATGTCGAGCATTCTCCATGTAAGTTGGCAGTGCAATCACTAAAGCATGGATTGTTTACCACTTAAGAAGAGCAAAAATATGTGCCATTTTCTCCCATCAGTTTTTGTGTGCACCTCGGAGTCTGAAATGGAGAAAAGTGCAACTAAAGCACTCAAATTGCCAACACTGGTAAATGGATACACTTTGTAAGACTAACACAGGAATCTTCTTCCCTGCTCCTCCATAGGCAGGGCTCCCTTGGGCATGACTTTAAATGAAATCCAAGGATCTTCTCTCCCCATTTGGCTCCGGTGCAGCTACCAGGAGAGCAGAGAGGCATTCAAGGTATAAACAAGTCTATTCCTCAGGGAAAAAATTGCTACTCACACTTATGGTGGAAGAGGCAATGTCACCACACACTGAGGCTCTCCTTCAAGGTACAGCAAGCAGGCCTACAGCAAGTAAGACTTCAGTGCAGGGCTCACAGGCTCCCTGAGCTACCACCACCACGTGCTTTTGTACCAGAGCCTCTGTTTTGCAGTAAAACTCAGTTCAAGCCAGGGAACCAAGGGGCCACCAACAATCTGAAGCAGTCTATTAAAACTCCTGAAATAGGCAGCCCTGCTCCTTTAATTATTATTGAGTTGGTCCAAAACTTTGTTTTTTTTCTGTACCATGGCTCAAGTAGCGCCTAGTTGTCTTTAGCTTGATTCGACACAATTTTGTTAGGCTGTATGGTGACAGCTGTCATGTCAGCAAGCAGTTTTAAAAACTTATGAAAACTGGTGAATTTTTGCATAGCCATTTTAACATTGAAGATGGAAGAAAAATATGCAACACTTTTGGCATACTATGCTTCATTATTTCAAGAAAGGTAAAGAGCAACTGAAACTCAAAAAGACTTGTGCAGTGTATGGAGAAGGTGCTGTGACTGATCGAACGTGTCAAAAGTGCTTTGCTAAGTTTCGTGCTGGAGCTTTCTCATTGGACGATGGACGATGCTCTGCCCATCGTCCAGCTGGTAGACCAGCTGAAACGAATGGCAATCAAATCGAGACCTTAATTGAGAACAATCAACGTTATACCACACAGGAGATAGCCGGCATACTCAAAATATCCACACCAATAAAGTTATTGGTGAAAATGAAACGTATGTCCTTTATTTTATGGAAAGAAAAAAAAAAAACTCAACAAACTGTTTGGCCAACCCAATAATGTATGGAGAAACAACAGGATGACAGATACTCTTCCTTGGGTGAGCCAGCAATAACCCTGGCAGGCAGGGTGTCTACTCTTCACACAAACTAAGACGAGAAGGGGCTCCCCTAAACTCATAAGGGATATGAAGCCAATTATCAATGTATTGCCTCTCTGGTCTAAATCCACCCTTCAATATGTGCTCCCTGATAATGGGCAAATTCCTTCAATATGTCTTCTTCAAAGTGAGCATGATGTTGGACTTGATCATAGAAGATGCTAGAAGGACACTAAAGGAGGAAGTGGCTCTCCTGTGACTTCTGGCTCTCGGAGATGTGGGTGGTAGGATATTCTGGGTGTCCTTTCACAGGTATCAGCCCATAACAACTGTCCTCGTGTCGTTGAACATGCAATCCTGATGTGGCCTGGTGATCAGCTTTCTGTGGCCCTCTTCATGGGGATATCCTGTGCTCCAAGCCACCTACTCACTGTTTCCCTATGCTTGCTTGCTCTCCTGCCCCACCCCTACCAATACCAGCCTTATCTCCTGTAGTGCTCCCAGTGCTACAGCCCTCCCAACACTGAGGCCCTCCGGATTCTACATCCATGACATTGTTATCTCCAGGCCTCCAGCTCCACCAGAACCCCTATTCCTACTACATGTCCACACACTGGCCACTACCTATGGCATGTCCACACTGACGTGCTCCAGAGGGTTGCTTCCTGCTTACCCTGCAACTGTAGACCAGCTATGGTTCCAAGTCCAGCTCTGGCACGGGCAAACCAGCAAGCTTCTCTGCTGTCCAGTGGCATCTCCTACACCTTCTCCAATGAGGAGTGAACTCCATCCTTGGGGAGGGGCCCCCATTGCAAGTTGGTCTTTCCCTGGGTATTCTTCCTCAGCCCTGAAATACCATAGACTGTTTTATTATATCCTATATGTTATACATTTATCATAGTTTAATAATTCTTTATGTTAAATTTCCCCTGTCTGGTGTGTACTTTCTGTCTCCTGCTGGGATCATGATTGTTCCAGAACACATCTATTCCAAATATCATTCTTAGAATTACTGAAAGCTTCCACATTGAGAGCTGCATCAAGTAAGAGTGTCTACTATCACCCAGAGAGAGTAGCAAAATGAAAGGAGGGAAAGAAGGAAGGAAGGGAGGGAGGGAGGGAGGGAGGAAAGAAGGAAGGGAGGGAGGGAGGGAGGGAGGAGGGAGGAAGGAAGGAAGGGAGAGGGAGGGAGGGAGGAAGGATGGAAGGAAGGAAGGAAGGAAGGAAGGGAGGGAGGGAGGGGGAAAGAAACAGACAAAATGGAAATAAATAACCCCCCCTCCTTGTCACTTCCTGCTTGTGTACCATTACCCTCTCCCGGTCTTTACCGCCCAAGGCTGTTAGACTCAAGGTATTTGGAGATTTGAGGGCAAATATCAACATATATCCATTTGCATTCTAATTACTAGCAAAAATTTAGAAAATAAAAATGTCACAAATAATTCTTTTCCAAATATGAAGTACCTAGGGTTAAATGTCCTCATGGGAAAAATAGAAAATATTATTGGGGCACATTAAGTAGTGTTTATAAAGGAGAGACAGACCATCTCCATTAATCAAACATCAATACTGAAGTCAATCTATAAACTCAACCAAAGCATAATTAGAACTTCAAACAAGCTTACGGCTGAAGTTTCTCTAATCATTAATACTTTAAATGGAGTCAACAGAGGCTGAAAATAACCAAGATGATTTGACAAACAGGTTAGAATTGACTGGCCTCCTCCAAAACATCAGATTGGCTATAGAGCTGTAGTAATTAATACTGATGTGCGGCATTTTCAAATAGGCGGATGAACTGAGACTAACCCATACCTAGGTAGACGCTTGGATTATGATTCATGTGGTGCGCAAATAAGCTGGGAAAGTGCAGACTTTTCCATAAATGGTTTACTGAGACAATCAGGTATCCACTATGAAAGAAACAGAACCCCTCTCCACACAAACAACAATTGCAAGGGGATTAAGACCTAAGTGTGAAAGGACAAGCCATACATATTTTAAAAACAATATAGAGAATATTTGTATGGCCCCAGGGCTGGGCCGATTTCTTAAAACAGAAAGCGCTAAACCATAAGGGGAATATCGATAGATTTGACTACAGTAGCCCTCCTTTACCCGCAGGAGATTACATTCCAAGACAACCGGAGGATGCCTGAAAATCTGTACATACTATGCTTTTTCCTATACATATATACATACATGCATACATACATACATACAATCAAGTTTAATTTATATATTAGGCACAGTAAGAGATTAATAACTACAACTACTAATAAAATAGGACAATCACAACAATATGCAGTAATACAAGTTATGCAAATGTGGTCTCTTTCTCTCTCCGGAAATATCTCTCTCTTTCCCTCCTCCCTCTGGAAATATCTTTCTGGACTCTGTGTACAGCATTGATACGCTGTACACACAAAGGGATGGTTCACATCCTGGGCAGAAAGGAGTGTGGACAGTGTGAGATTTCACCCTGCTACCCAGAATGATGTGAATTCAAAACTTATAAGTTACACACTTCTGGAAGTTTCCATTTCATATTTGAGACCATAATTAACCACAGGTAACTGAAACCACAGACTGGGGGACTAGACTATATTACGATTGAGACCTTCTATTCCCAAAGCACTGCGTAAAGCACACGGAAACACAAACAACAGAGCAAGGGAATGTTTTGGCCCATCATATAACCACCAATGGACTGGTATTTAAAACACATAAAGAGTTCATTAAATCAGTAAGTACATGATGTAAAACAACAGAGAAATGGGTGAGAGTTGCATTCGAACAGACCTTTCACAGGAGAGAAAAGTCTAAAAGGCTTTTAGACACGTGAGAACATGCAATAGCTTAATATTAAAAGCAAACAATGATTTAAAGTCTGGCACTTCTTGGGGTAGGCTAAGATGTGTACCAGCAGGAACTCTCTCTGCTACTGTTAAGACAGTAAATTGTTACAACCACTACAGAAAGCGATTGCCACCATCTAGAAAAGCCGTTTTCTTTCAGCTGGCAATGCTAGCTCCATGACCTCAGTGTTCTGGCCCAGGACTGTGTTAACTCCCCAGCCCTGTGTCATAATTTAGTCCACAGGCATCTGGGTTGTTTTTTCCTCCCACAGCACATAACAGTGGTTCAACACAATGATGTCGATCGGGCCTAATAAACAAGAACTAGCAACTATCCTAGACTTATTGGTGAGGAATTTGCCTATCGCACGGTGAAAAATAAGCCCAACAAAAATATAGGGGCCCTTTGCTTCGGGGACACTCCTAGGTTCCGGTGCTATGGGGCACGCCTAGGTAGCTTTTCTACGGTTAAGGGTCAATTATTGTATTTGGCTCTCCTACAACCAAAGAAGTGACACAATAATGAGCGGGCCCTCCTTAGATTTCTCACTGGCTTGTACTATTCTGGCCTATTTGCCAAGGGACAAGAAAATCTGCTAGTTTTCAGTGGAATTCAGAACAAAAGAAGGTTCTGCAGTAGGTCAAAGCTGTCCACGCAAACTTCCCTGCTTTTGCAATTTGTGTCATATGATCCAGCAGATCCAAGGGCTTAAAGTGTCAGTGTCAACAGGAATGCCCTTTGGAACTTTTAGCAGTCTCCTACAGGTGATTTACAGAAAAGAAACTCAGAATTTTGGAGCAAAGTCTTGTGGCCATCTGTGCATTAACTACCCTCCTTTAGAGAAACTTCTCTTGGCTTGCGAGTGGGCCCTAGTAGAGACTGAATACTTGGCCGTGGACCACCAGGTAACCACCTGAACTACCTGTCATGAACTTGTAGCTGTCTGGCCAATTCAGACATAAAATCTGTTGCGCACAGCAGAACTTTACCATCAAATGGCGCTGGTATGAACTACATAAGGTTCAAACACGCCCTGAAGACACAAGTCATTTACATGGAGAAACGACCCAAACGTCCACGTTCCCCACTCCTGCTGCATTACCTTTCTCTTCCTGGTGCACGTATGGACTCATGGGCCACGCCCTACCATCGGATTACAGTGTCAGAACACTTGGCACTGATTCAGAGATGAGTCTGTGTGATATGCAGGCATAGTCCCAAATGGAGAGCTGAGAGACACAGCCTCTTTGGGAAGCACTTCTGAAGGACAGGTGATTTATTTTTGGACATGTTCATGGCTTTAGTCAATCAAACCTTGGGTATCGTTCTACCATAAGGAAGAAAAAATAATGTGATTTGTAAGTACAGCTTAAGGTCTAGCAGGAGCGGGGGGAAATAATAATGTGACTAAGTGTTCACAATCAAGAATATTTATGAAATACTTGAGAGCATAAAACAAAGGAAGCTTAAGTAAAGGGCTTCTTTTTAACAAAGGTTTTATTTATTTATTTTTAGAGAGACAGGAAGTGAGGGAGAGAAACATCAACATGTTGGTTGCCTGTCATGCACCCCCCACCCCGGGGGACCTGGCCTGCAACCCAGGTATGTACCCCAACTGGGAATGGAACTGGCGATGCTTTGGCTTGCAGGCCAGTGCTCAATCCACTGAGCCACACCAGCCAGGGCAAGCAAAGGGGTTTTATGAGAGGAAGTTTTCCCTAGGCAGTGACTTGAGCTGAGCTCTAAAAGATGACTTAGCAGAAGCTGGGGATGGAAGCCCAATGGCCAGTGTGGCTGGAGAGCAGAAATATACCAGAAAGGTCAGGTAGAGATTGTGTATCACCTGGGCTCCCTTGGATACATGGGATGACAATGGATGTATAGCCAAGCAAAGAAAATGCTGTTTCTTCTTTTTTTAAAATCATGTTTTATTGTTAAATATAAGTCGTGACACCTTGAAAGTCCCAGATGAAAACGTAGTCAGGAAAATTTGAGATATCCCACACAGCAATATTTTTGCCAATATGACTCCTAGGGCAAGGAAATAAAGGAAAAAAAAATAAGCAAATGAGACTACATCAAACTAAAAGCTTCTGCATGACTAAAGCAACACATCATCAAAATGAAAAGGGAACTGACTGTATAGGAGAACATATTTGCCAATGGTACATCGGACAAGGGTCTGGTCTCCAAAACATATAAAGAACTCACACGACTCAACACCAGGAAGACAAACAATCCAATGAAAAAATGGGCAAAGAATCTGAATAGATACTTCTCAAGGTAGGACAAACAGAAGGCCCATAGGCCTAGGAAAAGATACTCAACATCACTAGCCATCAGGGAGATGCAAATTGCAGCCACATTGACATATCACCACACACCTGTCACAAACGGCCATCACTAATAAATCAACAAACAACAAGTGCTGGCGAGGATGGGGAGAAAAGGGAACCCTAGTGTAGCGCTGGTGGGAATGCAGTCTGGTGTAGCCACTGTGGGAAACAGTATGGAGTTTCCTGAGGAAACTAAAAAGGAACTGCCTTTTGAGTCAGCAATTCCAATGCTGGGATTATACCCTAAGAATCCCGAGTCACCAATTCAAAAGAACCTACGCACCCCTATGATCGTAGCACTGCTATTTACAATAGGCAAGTGCTGTAACAACCTAAGTGCCCATCAGTAAATGAGTGGATCAAAAAAACAGTGGTACATTTACACACTGGAATACTATGCAGCAGAAAGGAAGGAAGGAAGGGAGGGAGGGAGAGAGGGAGGGAAGGAGGGAGGGAGGGAGGGAGGAGGAAGGAAGGAAGGAAGGAAGGAAGGAAGGAAGGAAGGAAGAAGGAAGGAAGGAAGGAGCTCCTACCATTTGCAACAGCATGGATGGAACGGGAAAGCATTATGCTAAGTGAAGTAAGCCAGGCAGTGAAAGACAAACACCATAGGATCTCACCTATAAGGGGAATCTAATGAACAAAATAAAGTAAGGAACCAAACAGAACCACAGGCATGGAAACATGGAGTGGACTGAAAATGCCCAGAGGGGACGGGGAAGGGGAAGGGGGACAGTGGTGGAAAGAAGGGGAAGGGACTAGACAAAGAACATGTAAGAATGACCCACAGACATGGGCAACAGTGTAGGAATTGACTGTGGGAGTGGGGGGGGGCGATGGGCGGAGGGGGGCGCATTGGGACAACTGTCATAGAATAATAATGAAGGACAGTTTAAAGGAAAAGCCTTCCAGTGGGCACAACTTAGAACAATGCACTGGGTTGTCCATTCTGTTTGTAAAAAGAAATGGGGACACGTGCAATCGTATACCAATTCATGGCTGCCACCAAGAGTTTCGCCACATGAATCGGCCTTGGAAGGGAAATGTTTAGAAAATTAATGGCAAGAAGGGCTGAGAAGGAGACATGTAGGTAGACCACTCTGAATAGGCAACAACATCAGTGAAGATATCTGTATCCCATGTGAGTGCCTACCAAGTGGTGGTGTATTTAAAGGAGGATTTTAATAAGTAAATGAATAGGATGACCCATTCTGTGGCTATCCACCTCTTTCCCCAGCCATTCTGTCATTGTGTGATGGGCTTAAGAACATAGTGGACATAATACCAGAGATATAGATTACGCAGTCTCAGCAACATGAGGGTTCTCCCAACAGGGCACACCTGGCTACAGCCACTGCTGAATTCCCAGTCTGCCAAAGACACGGACCAATACAGAGTACTTAGCTCAGTATCATTCCCCGGGTGATCAGCCTGTTGACAGCTTGATTACATTTTACAGCTTCCATCAAGTCACGGCAGCTTTTTTGCTTACCATAGTAGACACTTACTCTGGATAAGAATTCGCCTTTCCTGCATGCAATGCTTCTGCACATACTGCCATCCATGGGTTCACATGGTGCCACAGCCACATTCATGGCATTTTACAAGCATTAATTTTTCTCTCAACATGAGGTCTATCTGCTTGACAAATTTGAAATTGTGCAATGCATTACTGTTAGCTATAGGCACACAGATCTCTAAAAATAGATTCACCTTGCAAAACGAAAACTCTGTGCATGTTGAAAGCAATGTTCCATTTCCCCATCTCACTAGCACCTGGCAAACACCATTAAAACCGCGGCTTCTAAAACAAAATAAGATAGCCCTACACACCGATTAGAATAGCCAAGTCCAGAATGCTAACAACATGGAATGCTGCCGAGAATGTGGAAGAGCAGGAACTCTCGTCCACTGCTGGTGGGAGTGCAAACATGCACAGCCCATCTGGGAGACTGTTTGGTGGCTTCTTACAAAACTAAGCATACGCTTACCAAGCGATCACCATCCTTGGTGTTGACCAGACTGGCTTTAAAACTTATCCACACAAAAACCTGCACGCTTTTATAGTAAGAAGTTTTATTCACAATCGTCAAAAGTTGGAAGCAATCAAGATGTCCTTCAGCAGGTAAGTGAACAACCTATGATACATACAAGCAATGGAAAATTACCCGGGGCTAAAAGAAATGAGCTATCAAGCCATGAAAAGACACCAGGGAATTGTAAATGTATATCATGAAGTGAAATAAGCCAATCTGAAAAGGCTACCTAGTGTACGACTCCAACTAAATGCGATTCAAGAAAGGCCAAAACTATGGAGAAAGTAAAGGTCAGTAGTTGCCGGGGGCTGGGGGGGAAGGGGTAAATAGGCAGGACACAGGGATTCTAGGGCAGTGAAACTGCTCTTTATGACACCATGATGATGGGTCTATGTCCTTATACCTTTGTTCAAACCAGGAGAATGGACAACACCAAGAGTGGACTGCCATGCAAACTATGGCTTTTGGGTGATTATAAGGTGTCAAAGCAGGCTCATCAGTTGTGATAAACGTGCATCTGATGGGGGATGTTTACAATGGGGGAGACTGCACGCATGACGGCAGGGTTTATAAAAAATGTCTGTACATGCCCGTGAATTTCACAGAGAAACTGAAGCTGCTCTAAAAAGTCAAGTCCCAATAAAAGTAAGTATCTGCCTTTATGAGCTTGACTATTTTACATTCTATATAAATGGAATCATACAGCATTTGTTATTCTGTGACTGGCTTACTTCACTTACCATAATGTCCTCAAGGCTCTCTGTTGTGTCCCACCTGGCAGGATTTTCTTGTTTTTTTAAGGCTGAATGTCATTCCACTGTAGGCATGTTCGCCATTTGCCTTATCAGTTTATCTGTTGACGGACATTGAAGTTGCTTTCATATCTTAGCTATTGTAAATACGGCTTCAATAATCATGGGGGTGTAAACGTCTCTCAAAGATCTTGACTTCAATGCTTGTGGACATTTACCCAGAAGGGGGATTGCTACGTGACATGACAGTTTTATTTCTAATTTTCTGAGAAACCTCCACACTATTTTCCATAGCAGCTGCACCATTTTACATTCCCTCCAATAGTGTGAAAGGTTTCAATTTCTCCACGTCCTCATCAGTACTTATTATATCTTTGTAATAAATTTTAAAAAATGTGTCTTTGTTGTTCAAGTACAGTTGTCTCCATTCTCCCCCCTCCCCACCACCACCACCCCCAGTCAGGAAATGCATGGATACATTTTTAATTTGGCCACACAAACAAGCAGTATCTCACGGTGGTTTTGTTTTGCATTTCCCTGGTAATTAGTGATGTTAAACATCTTTTCGTATAGCTGTTGGCCATTTGTATGTCTTCTTTGTAGTCATGTCTATTCAAGTCCTTTGCCCATTTTCAGTTATTTTTTCCTCCTGAAGTGGAGAAAGAAAAAAAAAAAAACTCCTTTAGCTCTGGCTGGCGTAGCTGAGTGGATTGAGTGCGGGCTGGGAAACAAAGTGTCCCAGGTTCGATTCCCAGCCAGGGTACATGCCTGGGTTGCAGGCCATAACCCCCAGCAACCGCACATTGTCGTTTCTCTCCCTCTCTCTCTCTCTCTCTCTCTCTCTCTCTCTCTCTCTCTCTCTCTCTCTCTCTCCTCTCTATCTCCCTCCCTTCCCTCTCTAAAAATAAATAAATAAAATCTTTAAAAAATTTCTTTATATTTTCAATATTATCCCCTCATCAGCTACATGGTTTCTTCCATTCCATGGGTTGACTTTTCTCCCCCTGTTGATTATTTCCTTTGTTGGACACAACTTCTTAGTTTGATGTGGCCGCATTTGTCTATTTCTGGTATTGCTTGCTTCTGGTTTTGGTGTTATATCCACACACACAAAAATCATTGGCCAGGTTCATGCCCAGAACTTTCCCCTAATATTTTCTCCTAGGAGATTTACAATTGCAGGCATTGCACTTAAGTTTCTAGCCCATTTTGAATTGGTTTCTGTGAATGATGCTAGATAAGGGTCCAATTTCATAAATGGATGTTTGGACAACATTAAATCTTCCAATCCATGAATATGTCTGTCCATTTTATTTTTGTCTTAATGTCTCTCATCAGTGCTTTGTAGTTTTCCATGTACACCTCCTTAGTTAACTTTAGTCTTCAATAGTGTGTGCTTTCTGATGCTACTGTAAATAGTATTATTTCCTTATTTTTTTCTTTTTAGAGTAGATTGTTAATGTTTAGATACAACTGGATTTCGTATGTTGATGTCACATTCGGACACTATACTGAATTCATTCATTAGTTCTAACACTTTTGGTGAAGAGTTTTTAAGATTTTCTACGTACATGAGCACGTCGCCTGCAAACAGACAGTTTCACATCGTTCTTCTTGAATGGAATGACTCTAGTTCCTTTTCTTGCCTAATTGCAGCACTGTTCAGAGCAATGGTCAAAAACTGAAAACAACCCTTAGTGTCCATCTACTACAGATGGTATAATCATACCACAATCACTTTGCTAAAATCATACGCTGGAATTCTAGTCAACAATGGAGACAGAGGATCGACAGCTACTCTGAATGACATGGATGAATCTCTCAGTTATGGTGCAGAACAAAAGAAGGGAGCTATAAAAGGAAGCACACGGCATAATTCTGTTGATGTAACTTCATATAAAGTGGTGAAGCTATACAAAAAGGCACCGAGATGATTATCACAAAGTCAGGAGAATGACTCTATGCATGGGAGAGGGAGTGGGTTGGGATTGGGAGGAATTCTGGGAGGCTGGCAGTGGTCTATCTCTTGACCTTGGTCCTGGTTACATGGGTGTTTGCTTTTATAAAGTGTCTAAACCTGGCACGTATGTTTTATGCAATCTTCTGTACCGCATATGTGAAAAACGCTCCCTCCAAATAAATGTAATACAAAGAAAATTACGTGAAGTAGAAATTTTGATGAAGTTTGAATTGTTATGGGTGAAACACCTGATCTTCGAATCAAGAGATCGGCCAGTGGACATTGTCATTAAAAAGGGGGGAAGCAGGGATTCTTTAAACTTATAGGTACCCCATCATCAAGTCATCTCTGTAAACATCTCTCTTGCTAGCCATTTCACCCCATCTTTATATCAATTCCCAACTTACTGATGACAGACAAACTGGAGGATCAACATCATCAATGACAAGATCATTAGGCATCTCAGGCCAAATCCTTCACAGTGAGACTGGGCCACCACAACTAAATGTAGGCAGGTGCACAGGGTAGTGGTATGGGGGTGCATTGCACATGGTCATCTGTGCATTTTTCTCGGGAGACTTCACTGCAGTGACTTAGGGTTCAACCTTACCACATCGAACTGGTACTTCCACCCAGAGACCTCCCCGTGCTAAAGAATCTAGAGAAAGCTGAGGCCTGTCCTCCTTGTGCTGTGAGACTGGACGTGAACTGTCCATGCCGGAACCGATGGTGGAAGTGCAGAGTTGGCCTAGGTCGTGCACTGTATAGAGAGAACCGGGCAGTGGTTTTGTAACGGTGGGAAATTGTAACCCAGCCCACCATTGTTTTGATGTTGTTCCTGTAAGTGCTGACTCGGTCTAATACGTGGCCTATAGATGAACAGCATGTTCGTATGAGAATCCTAGGAACCAGTTTCGAAAGATACAGACCCGGATCCTCAGGCATCCCAGCTCGGGGAGATTTGCTGACCTTCAACCACAGAGTCCCAGGGCCATGAAGCCAGCGTGACTAAACCAGGATGATGCGCACGGGACCCCCACTTGCCTTATCGAACGGACCCTGCTCCTCTGCACTAGAGAACTCTGCAACCCCCTCTCTTGATGTCTTGGTTCTGTTCCCTTCTCCCTCCTTATAAAACACCTCTGCCTTCACTGAGAGGTGGAGATGGGCTTTGAGACAGGAGTCCCCCATCTTCCAGGAGATGAGCTTTGAGACAGGGGTCCCCCATCTTCCAGATAGCCAGCTTTTGCAAATAAACCACTTTCCTTTCCAAGGGCACCTGTCTCTGGAGTACTGGCTCTCCGCGGCAGGCAGGCAGCCGGACCCGCCTTCGGTTACAGTTTGGGTTTTCTAGATTTCAATAGAAATTGTTCCATCCCCCAGGCTTTGCTTTCTAGGCTGAACAGTGCTAATCTGTTTTGGCCCCACCTCCTACTGATTGTAATTTCTGCATCAGCAGAACAAAAAATATTAAGTATGTGCCCCACTTTCCTGCGCAAGACAATTCTGGATAGGGAAGTTGGCCAGGAAAACAAACAAGAAGGACGACGACGACATCATTTTCAGTGGCAATTCCTAGTGGCAGGGTAGAGTAACGTTGACACAAACTGTATTCTCCGAGGAATAGTCTCTCATCCATCAATCCAGCCAGCCAGCCAGCCAGCCAGTCAACGAATTTTCACACGTGAGCAGTACTAAGCACCACGCTTAGCACTGGGAGGGGCTGGGGTGTTTGTTTTGGTCTATACAGGGAGGTACGGACTTCAGTTGCCTTTAGCAGATAGACGCGTAGGTATTCCAGCACCGGTTACCGAGTGAAGTGTCTCTTGCCCATTACCTGGGAAGATCTGCTGGATTTCCTACTCCTGTTAACTGTGGAATTTATTTATGCATACCAGGCTCTGCCTCTGGGCTTTCTTTCTGTTCCAGAGACCCGGTACCACAATATTTAAATCACTGTGGCGTTAAACACGTTTTAATATCTGATAGGGCCAGTTTCTGCGCATTGCACATTTTTTTTTTTTTCCTTTCAGGAACGTGTTCGGGCCCGCGGCAGGGGGCGGGGTCGCACCTCCTCCGCGGCTCTGGTTCCAGCAGAGCCTCTCAGACGCGGAGATGGAAATCCCGAGGCTGCTCCCGGCTCGCGGGATGCGACAGGGCGGCGGCGCTGGCAGCCCCGCGGGCGGCGGCCGAATCCACGGAGGCCCTGACCCGCGGGCTGGCCAGGCCCCCGCGCGCCGCCTCCTGCTGCTCCGGGGCCCCCAAGATGGCGGGCCCGGGCGGCGGCGCGAGGAGGCCCGCGCGGCCTCACGGGGCCCGGGCTCAGGCCCGAGCCCTTTGGCGCCGAGGCCAGATCAGGCCGGCGGCGCCGGCGGCGGCGGCGTCGGCGGCGGCGGCGACTTCTTCCTGGTGCTGCTGGACCCGGTGGGTGGCGACGTGGAGACCCCGGGCGCGGGCCAGGCCGCAGGGCCCGTCTGGAGGGAGGAAGCCGAACCCGGCCCAGGGCTCCAGGGGGGCGAGAGCGGCGCGAACCCCGCGGGCCGCCCTGCGCCAGGGCCCCGCTGTCTGTCCGCGCTCCCCGCCCCGGCCCCGTCCCCGATCCCCGCCCCAGGCCTGGGCCCCGCCGCGGCCTTCGCGGGCACCGTGACCATCCACAACCAGAACCTGCTGCTGCGCTTCGAGAACGGCGTCCTGACCCTGGCCACGCCCCCGCCGCCAGCCTGGGAGCCCGGGGTCGCGCCTGCCCCGCAGCCCGGCGGTCTGGTCGCCCCGCAAGCTGGGGTCCCACACGCCGCGCAGCCTGGCGACTGCCCGGAGCTGCCGCCGGACCTCCTGCTGGCCGAGCCCGCGGAACCCGCGCCCGCCCCTGCGCCGGAGGAGGAGGCGGAGGGCCCGGCCGCGGCCGAGAGCCCCCGCGGGCCACTGGGCCCGGGCCCGGGCGTGGTGCTGTACCTGTGTCCGGAGGCGCAGTGCGGACAGACCTTCGCCAAGAAGCACCAGCTGAAGGTGCACCTGCTGACGCATAGCAGCAGCCAGGGCCAGAGGCCCTTCAAGTGCCCCCTGGGCGGCTGCGGCTGGACATTCACCACCTCCTACAAGCTCAAGAGGCACCTTCAGTCGCACGACAAACTGCGGCCCTTCGGCTGCCCGGCGGAGGGCTGCGGTAAGAGCTTCACCACCGTGTACAACCTCAAGGCGCACATGAAGGGCCACGAGCAGGAGAACTCGTTCAAGTGTGAGGTGTGCGAAGACAGCTTCCCCACGCAGGCCAAGCTCAGCGCCCACCAGCGCAGCCACTTTGAGCCCGAGAGGCCCTACCAGTGCGCTTTTTCCGGCTGCAAGAAGACGTTCATCACGGTGAGTGCTCTGTTTTCCCATAACCGCGCCCACTTCAGGGAGCAGGAACTCTTTTCCTGCTCCTTTCCTGGCTGCAGCAAACAGTACGACAAGGCTTGTCGGCTGAAAATCCACCTGCGGAGCCACACCGGCGAGAGACCTTTCCTTTGTGACTTTGACGGCTGTGGCTGGAACTTCACCAGCATGTCCAAACTGTTAAGGCACAAAAGGAAGCACGACGACGACCGGAGGTTCATGTGCCCTGTGGAAGGCTGTGGGAAATCTTTCACGAGGGCCGAGCATCTGAAAGGCCACAGCATAACCCACCTGGGCACGAAGCCTTTTGTGTGCCCTGTGGAAGGCTGCTGTGCCAGGTTCTCCGCCCGCAGCAGTCTCTACATTCACTCTAAGAAACACTTGCAGGATGTAGACACCTGGAAGAGCCGTTGCCCAGTGTCCACCTGTAATAAACTCTTCACATCGAAGCACAGCATGAAGACCCACATGGCCAAAAGGCACAACCTCGGCCAGGATCTCTTGGCTCAGCTAGAAGCTGCAAATTCTCTCACGCCCAGCAGTGAACTGACCAGCCAGGGACAGAGTGATCTCAGTGATGCAGAGCTGGTGTCTCTCTTCTCTGATGTGCCTGGCAGTAGTTCTGCTGCAGTGCTGGACACGGCATTGGTGAACTCGGGAATCTTGACTATCGATGTGG
This sequence comes from Phyllostomus discolor, assembly GCF_004126475.2. Lineage (NCBI taxonomy): Eukaryota > Metazoa > Chordata > Mammalia > Chiroptera > Phyllostomidae > Phyllostomus > Phyllostomus discolor. Next base: position 37,061,754 of record NC_050198.1, on the reverse strand, counting down.
CTTCTGTGAGCTCCACTCTGGCTGGGAGCCTCCCTGCTAGCAACAGTAATTCCTTAGGGCAGGCTGTGGACCCGCGGGCCTTGATGGCCACCACTGACCTCCCTCAAAGCCTGGATACCTCTCTCTTTTTTGGAACGACAGCCACCGGGTTTCAGCAGAGCCCCTTAGATATGGATGATGTCACCAGCGTGAGTGCGGGGCCATTGGGATCTCTGGGCTCTCTGGCTATGAAAAACTCCAGTCAGGAGCCCCAGGCTTTGACCCCCAGCAGTAAGCTGACTGTGGACACAGATGCTCTGACTCCTTCAAGCACCCTTTGTGAAAACAGTGTCTCAGAACTACTGACGCCGACCAAAGCAGAATGGAACGTACATCCTGATGCTGACTTCTTTGGGCAGGAGGAAGAAACCCAGTTTGGATTCTCCAACCCAGTGGGAAACCATGGTTGTCAGAAAGAAACAGATCTGATCACGGTGACTGGCAGCTCATTTTTGGTATGAACTCGCTATTCGTTCCTCACAACGTTGGTTACTTTTATTAATTATGCTCATTTTCGAGGATGTTCTGGACTAAATGTGTAACTGTGCTTCTTTTTCTTCTTCTTTTTTTTTTTTTTTAACAGGTTTGAAAAAGAACAGAGCCCCAGGCTACAAGTTCCGCGGTTTCCGTGCTGATCTGGAGTCTGGAACTGACGAGTTGTGTGACCCTGAGCAAGTCACTTAACCTATCTGAGCCTTAATGTCCTTATTTATAAAATGAGGTGGTTTGAATAGATTGTTTCTAAGGTTCTTTATGCTGTGTGATTCCTTGATAACATGCTTCTTTCCATGAAAAATATGATATTTTTTAGTAACAGCATTGCATGTGCTTTTAAAAAAACAGTCATAAAGGACACATAATTATGTAATGACCAGGTATCTTCAACCATTATCAATTCATGAACAATCTTGTTTATCTGATCTCCACTTTAACCCTTTTCCAATATTATTTTGGAATGAACACCAGACATCACATGATTTTATGATTGATTTCAACCATAAACAATTTATAGTTTTAAAAGTTTTGGGCTCTTTTTGGGAAAAACTACAATTCTATTATCATACTTAAAGTTAACAATAATTTCTTAATACTAATAAAAATTCAGTTAGGGTTCCAATGTCCAGTTGTCTCATAAATGGTAATTGTTTTAATATTTTAATAATTAGGCTATTAATTAGTCTTGTGTCTTTTTTATTCTTTTTTAAATTGAAGAATTTTTGAGTTTTTTATTTTTTCAATTACTTTTGACATACAATGATGTATTTTAGGTGTACAACATAGTTATCAGCCATTTGTATAATTTCAAATGTGATCAACTGAATTAGAAGCGTCTTTTTAATCTATATATTTGCCCTTTGCTGACTTTTCTTGCAATTTTATTCATTGAAGAAAACAGGTGGTTTCACATGTAGCATTTGCCAGAATCTTAAGTTTTGTTGATTACATCCCTGTGGTGTTAAGTTCCTCTACTCTCTGTTTCTTTATTTTTATAGTTGGATCTAGAGACTTGATCAGATTGCAAATAGGACTTTTTGTGGAAGAATGTTTCATAGGTTGTCTTGTGTTCTTTTATCAGGTGGGATATGTCTGGTATTATCTCATGATATCTGTAACTGCTGCTATTCATTGCATTAATCCATGATTACCTGTGCTTCATATATCGTGAATTATTCATGTAGAGTTTCTATTAGCAGAGAAAGAAACACTGTTTAAGGTATTTATAAAAAAATTAATAGAAATTATTCAGTCCCAAAACATTTTCTTAAACAATGATAGAACTAACAAGAAAAAAAGCAAAATAAAATGTTCGCTGTTCTCACCATTTATCTTTCTGACCTCTTTTGATATGGGAGGCTTCCTCATAGAAATTGCCAGCCAGGACTTTGACATGAGATAGATTCAGGATCAAATTTGTGATGGATAAAGAGGCCTTGCATAAATTAGCCTCACAAAACCTCAGCTTCTTAGCTGTCAAATGGTCATAGAAATGCACACACATGGCTAACAAACCTTAGATTTTCCAGTTTTTAAAATGTAAGGGAAAATATCTGCTTTGGCATATTTTGATGTGCTTATATAATCTTTCTACCCCCTTGTTCCTTCCTGCTTTAAGGGAGAAATTGGGGTAATTTAGACCTATTCATGTTCAAACAATAAGGTTTATGAGGGTTAAGATGAAGCAGGATAGGTAATCTCTCTATTCCCCCCACTGAATAATTTTCTCCCCAGGAAAGTCTTTGGGAAAATGCTAGGAGACATTCCACATGCATTTTTCGGCATCTCTCTCCATTAGATAAATATGACACCATCTTTGCTCTGCTTTCAAAGTCAGACTTCACTGTGACTGTGGATCCTGCTTTTGCATGAATGAGAGCTCACTGTTTGCATTTTCCTAGATTTGGAAGGAAAGACTGAATCTGAACATTGTGTAAACTGTCGCCTTATAAGTGTGGTATTTTCAATTTTGTGGAACATCTTCACAACTGGTGAAGATGAAGAAATCTTATTTTGTTTTTCAGAATGACCCGTTGTTGTAGTTTTGGCAAAGTCTGTGCTTTGGGCTCATGTGACAGTTTAGCAGACTCACATTCCAAATGGGCTTTGGACTGACAGTTCTATATATAGCTTTAAAAAAGAAGATAAATTCTTTTACTTCTCCCTTCCCACCCATCCAACTTTCATGATTCGTTCCTGTGTGTCAGAACTAGCTGCCGCTTTCCACTTTAATTGGTTTAGTACCTTCTGCTTTCTTCCCACTCCACCCCTTTGCATGTACATTCCAGTTCTTGGCCATGCCTTTCTTTTTCTTTTTTTTTAATAGTTAGATCTTTTCCTGCCTCTATCCCACATACACTTGCCTCATGGCCCGTTTCCTGCCAGTGGTAACATTTGCTGAGTGTACACTGCAGTTCTGTGTGTACAGTAAGAAGTTATTTTCTGAGCTCAGATAATAATGTGTGTGTATGTGATGTGACTCGGATAATGGGAGATCATTTTCTATACTCTCAAATGAGAAATAGTTTTCTGTTTCATTATTTCCATTTCTAAAAAGTTTTTACAAAGGATTCTGCTAATTAATCCTTATTTGCTCTAGCGTATTAGTCCAATAGTGTTTGCATGTGAACGTCTGTGGATGACAGATATTGTGGCACTTTGGCAGTGCACTAAAAATTTTCCCCTTTGAAATGTTTCTGTACTGTGTGTGTGGGGGGGTATACACACATATATTTTTACAGTGGTTGTATTCATTTATTGAAAAAATTAGTGATACTTTTGTAAATCAAAGAAATGCACAGAATTCCATTGTGTCTACTCATTCAATAGTTTTTCTCTCTTTGCTTTGGAAATATTTATATTCATAAAGTGCATTTCAAAAATATTGTCAGTCATTAAAGCCTCTTAAACAGACCACTATTTTTCATGTCTGACAGATATGTGTGTTAAGTATTGAAATGAACACACAAATAGCAGACAGCAAATAAATTATTTAAACATGAAAAGAATTTAATACTGTGACTTAATTTTTTAATTCCTTAAACTGGCCTCGTTCCAATAAAAATTCATAATCTATGTTTTTAATACTCTTTGCTGGAATTTTCAAACGGCATGTTACTTTTCTCAAAACTAAAATCTTTTGTCTATGAGCGCACGTTTTCACTGAGTAAATTTATTTAAATGATTTCTCTTTCAACACCATTTTCTAGAAGAATGGCGAAGCCTTTATACTTTCAATGTAAGAAGTTTAATTTCTGTTGGTGGCAGCATAAAGTTTTCATCACTCCTTTTAAATAATGGTACATATTTTCATTTAATCCTATGTCCTTTGTGTTTCTCCTCAGTTATTGGTTTTTATTAAAAATCTTGATAATTGAAAACACAATAATAACATGATGCATTAAAAAGAAGAGTGTTTCCAGGGGCTCTGTTGATCATGTTGATCATAAGTTAAAAATATATTGGCCTTGACATTTTACCAAGTAGTGTAATTAATATAATACACTTGAGTAGCAAGAATGAAACATGGATAATTAATGAAGTTTATTTGTCTCTGTGACCTAAACTCTTCATGTTCTTATCGAGGAACCATATGAGAAGGCAGTTTGTTAGCTGGGAATTCCACTGTATGTAGTAAAATTAATATTTATGAAACATCATCGTGCAAAACACAACATAACATATTGAGGGTTCTATGAGAAACATGCAACTCTGACCTTCCATAGCCGATAGGAAGAGATCAAAACCATATATTAAACAACTGGAGAACAAAAACGGGAAAAGTTTAATGTGGTACTAAAGTGACTAAGAGGTAAAAAAAACAGAATAATAAGGATTTTATTCTGAGCACAGGTGAGAGCCAGTGAACATGTTTTACTAGAGAGTGATAATGAAAATAATGTCTTAGAAAGGTAAAGCTTTTGTAGGAATTCAGGTGAGATAGGATGAAGCATGAAGCTTGAACTAGAGTGGTGTCAGTGGGAAAGGAAAGGAACAGATAACGAAAATATTTGCAAATTGAAGAAGGAACATTACTTAATGTTAGGGAGATAGATAGATATCATAAAGAGATTGAGACAGAAATCAGAAATAATAGCTCAGGTTTCCTTGGGGAGTATAAACATACAGTGTGGGGCAAAAGTAGGTCTACAATTTATATGGAAAATAAGAGAATAATTAATATAAGAATAAAATTTTGCATATAACTATAAACCTACTTTTGCCCCACCCTGTATTTTTACTATCAATGAGGGAATTAAAGTATCCTTTTTGGAAATGAGTATGTAAAGAAGACCTTCATGTAATTGGTAATTAATCAATCATAGTTATCCCTGCATAAGCTAGCATGATGTGGTCAATCCACTTTCTAGAGGAAACAGAGGGTTACTTCTTGGTTCCCTCAGGTATGCTGAGAATGGTTTAGACAGTTCTGATCCTTTTACTTGCCTTTGAATTACCAGAGGCCCCTCATCTTGTCTGGAATGATCTAGATCTGCAGTGATCAATATGGTAACTACTACCATATGAGGCTCTTTTTTTAAAAAAGATTTTATTTATTTATTTTTAGAGAGGGAAGGGAGGGAGGGTAGGAGAGAGAGGGAGACACCAATGTGCGGTTGTTGGGGGCCATGGCCTGCAACCCAGGCATGTGCCCTGACTGGGAATTGAACCTGTGATGCTTAGTTTGCAGCCCGCACTCAATCCACTGAGCCACGCCAGGTAGGGCCCATATGAGGCTCTTGAGCACTTGAAATGTAGCTAGTATGACTGAGAGACTGAATTTTAATTTAACTTAAACTTAAGAACTACAACAGTTTAAAATATTTTTCTGTTAAATACAACTTTATTATTTTGGTAGAATTAAGTTTCACTTTAACCACTGAAAATTTAACATTTGAACTGAGATATGCTATAAAGTACAAACCAGATTTTGAAGGCTTGGTACAAAATATTAAAATATGTAATTAGCATTTATATACTGATTACACATTGAATAATATCTGAATATTTTTCAGCTTTACTGAGGTAAAATTGTAAAATAAAATTGTAATTGGTACATAACGGTGATTCCCACTATATAATTAATTAATTCATCTATCACCGGTTATATTTTTTGGGTGAGAACATTTTATTTTAAATATATTTGCTTAAAATAAAATAAAATAGCACTTCCTGGGTAGCGTAGTTGGTTGGAGCATCAGCCTGATATGCCAAGGTAGTGGTTTTGATCCCCAGTCAGGGCACATACAAGAAGCAACCAACAAATGCATGAATAGATGGAACAACAAATCTATATTTCTCTCTCCTAAATCAATAAGTAAAAAATATTTTAAAGTCTTAAAAATATATAATAAAATTAATTTACCAGTTTTTTGCCTTTTTAAAATGTCGCTATAGAAAACTTAGCTTACACATATTATCACAATTTTTTAAATTAAAAATTACATACATTGTTTTGTTACATTTCTTTGGCCAGCACCAATCTGGATGTTACATTACCCTTCCACTTTACTGTGCATCAAAATGAGCTCTGAAATTTCTGTTGTCCATCGAGTGTCTTTTCTACTACTGCTTTTCAGACTCAGTGACTATTCTATGTTTAGGATAAAAGTAATCTATGTATTATTACAGATTCTACCGTAATTTGGTCAACTTTGGGATGAATTTCAGCAGTTCCTCATGAAAACTGTATTGGAATGAGTATTACCTGCATTTGTCTCAGTTGGAGTAGGATTGCTAAAGTCCAATATCCCTGAATCTGTGTGAGATTGGCTAAGGGCTCCTTAGCCAGCCACCTCTGCCAGTGGAGAAAATCTGAGACAAATGATGACATGAGACCCTAGTCATGAGAGAATCCCTGCTGTAGTCTATTTTATGTCTTCTAAATTTCCATGACCACTAAAAGAGAGAATCCTAGAAGGAGTGGTAGGGGAAAAAAGAGTGAAAAATTAAAGGAGGAGCATGAATAACTCTTCAAGAATTACACTGCATTTAATGGTAAGTTTGATAAAAGTCTTGTCAACTAGAACAATTTTTTGTTCTCATTACTTGCTAATATTTAAAGACATACAAACTCTTTTAACCCATTTTTTCTAAAGAAAACATCCTAACAGTATTTTTAAAGGAATTACATCGGTATCCCTCAAAGCACCAGCAATATCTGAATCCCTTAATACCATCCTTTATACTTATTTACCAAATTACCTAATATATGTTATTACACCAAAGCACTGCTCATTAATCTATTAATAAATATTTTACTGCTTTTGTGATAAGTATTGTACTTATGTTAAAAGATATGATCTAGATGGAAAACTATTAAAGCTAATATATAACAGAGCTTTAAGAGGTACTTTATTTTATAGATTTTACCAAAATAAGAGGTACCATTTTCTCTGAGTAGATACACATTTTGATGAAGGTAAATCACTATGCAGAAAATCATCACATTTATTTCAGTAGAATCTAAAATTTCATTTAAGGTATAAACATTAGAATAAAATTGTTTTAAACTAACATTTTGACAGGTGTTTTAGAAGTAGATTTGATAAACTCTAGTAAAAATTTTTGAGAACCAATTATAAAATACGTTTTATTTTGATTTATTTCTAGACTATAATCTTTGGCTTGAGATGTGCTGGAAGTTATCCTAGAGATTTTATATTTTCCTTTCATTTTATGAATGAGAAAAAGTATTATAGCCGACACTTAAGTATGTGAAAAATATTGTCTTATAAGACATCAAAAAAATTTAATTTTCTGGAGTAATGACACTATTTTTTAAGATAATGTCATAATATAGACACATTAGCTGGAAGGAAATAGTAATTAATTTCATGTAACATTTCAGGCTGAGACAGAGTTTAACATGGAAGAACCTAAAAAGATTACCAATGTTCTGGGGTGAGAGTGGGTGTCTAGGTCAACAAGCAAATGTTATGACTTCTAGATTAAAAAAATAGCTTAATATTTTCAGTCAGTTCCATAATAGCAAAATAAAACTTTGTTTAATGATAAATGATTTTAAGTGTACAAGATGTAAAACAGGCACAAAAGTAAAAAAAACAGATTTCGAAGTATTCTCCTTATAGCATGATTACAAAAGAATGCCATTTATTTTACACTGACCTCCCTCTTCTGTTTACATTGGGTGTCCAACCCACAGACTGCATGCAGCCTGGGATGGCTGTGAATGCAGCCCAACACAGAATCGTAAATTTACCTAAAACCTTTTTTTTGCTCATCAATTTTCAGTGTTTGTGTACTTAATGTTTGGCCCAAGACAGCTCTTCTTTCGGTGTGACCCAGATATGCCCAAAGGTTGGACACCCCATACAACACAGAGGAAGATAACCTCAAGGTGAGATTTGGTTAATGTGACAAGGAAACTGGCCAGAATAGAGAAACCTGGTGAAATTCTTGGGAATGTGTTACCCAACGCAAGGAGTTCACTGCTTAGGGCATTCTATTCAAGAATGAGATGTGGTAGATAGTTTTATTAACTTTCTACAAGTAAGAGGCAGAATTCACATCCAAAGCTGTCTCTCCAAAGGGAGACTTAATACTTATGTGCCATTTGGTGTGTCACACATTGATTTCTTGTTTGCAGTTGGCTACATTCCCTGGGTTGAGTTCCTGCTCATCCTGTTTACAGCTGTGTCTGTAAAATACTGTGCTACATTTTAACATTTAGCAAGAATAGCATGTAGTAAGAATCACCCAAATCTTAGACCTTTGCCCTACCTCGTTTTTGAGGGAATACGGACGAGGGTCGTAATTTTGCAACTGCTTCCTGTTGAACATGGTGTATGTCTTTGAGTTAGAAGAGTGAAATTCTCTGGCTGCCTGGCTTATGAAAGTCTTGGGACACTTTAGGATCTGGAGTCCTGAGAAAAGGAGTGCATAAGGAAAGCACTACTTGCCTTGGCTGGGTAGGTCGGTTGGTTGGAGTGATGTCCTGATTCACAGGGTTGTGGTTTTGATCCCTGCTTGGGGGACATGCAGGAGTCAACCGGTGAGTGCATGGATGAGTGGAATGTGACAAATTGATGTTTCTCTCCCCTCCCTTTCCCTCTTTTTTTCTCTGGAATCAATAAAAAAGTTTAATTAAATAAACTTAAATGGTTTTTAAAAGATAGCACTACTCTAACAGGAGATGTGCACCATAAGAGGTAAGGCAGAAGAAGAGAAACTGAAAATCACTCATTAAATCACACTGTGGTAAGGATCTAATGAGCAAGTTGGGCCAGAGTGCCAGCCTCCATAAGGACAAAGAGTTCTAAACCTATCAGATTTGATGCCAATGTCAACAAGGGAGAGAAGTGGGGATGCTATCATATCTGAATCTTCTTCCTCAATGATCCAGGATTTTTATTTAGGAATCACTTATTGAGCTGCTACCCAAGACTTGAAAGAACAATAATCACTTATTGAAGTCTATCTGGGACTTTAAAGAACAGGTAGGACCTGGGCAGGAGGTGACTATGCAGAAAGGGAGAGCCCTAGTGGATGAAACACAGCAATCTCGGGGGGAAGGGATAGCAGATTGACACAGATCCCGACTCCTGGGGTCTGAGGCATTGTGGATGAGATGAGACAAATTCACACGGACTACCAAGTCCTGTGGAGGAAAAGGGATGGCGCGGCTTCTCAAGAGGAGAAAAAGCCTCAGAGCGCTTCAGCCACTCTCCCAAAGGAGAGTACCTCGACCCTTTCCTTGACAAGCTTTTATTGGGTTCAATTTGCACAGGAATACAGGGTGTATACATAAAGCTCATCAATCATTGTCAGGCAGAAATGATCAAACAATAGGTAACATTTAAAGAACTCTGAGGGCTTATTCTGAGTCAGGGTCAGATAGTTAAAGGGCCATAAAACTTTGGGGAACAAACTCACTTCCTGCTTGGACCCTTATCATTAAATTGAGGGTATTAGCAAAGTAGGCTTCATAGGATTTTATTCATTCTTTTGTAGCTTTGATCGCCCTAGGGAACCTACCCTTTGCAGCATAGGGCTGCACCCACCTCCAGCATTGTTTCAGGCTTAAGGCATTGTTTCAGGCCTACGTCAGGCAGGGGAAGTAAGGCGGCCAAGAGATTAGGAGACTTCTTGTAGACTGAATGAGGACTCAGGCTATGTCAAAGCCGAGAGGCGAGGGTCCATCATCCCCTTTTTCTATAGCTCCCAAGTCCTTCCCTGAGGGCCCTTTGTGACTATGCCTGTCTTATGTCATCCCTCCCTTGAGGAATCTTACCCGTCATTGGCTAATCAGTCATCCGCCCAGGGCCAAACAGGGTGAAGAGAAAGGGAGCAGAGGTGGCACTCCTACAAGGAAGATAAGCTTTGTCTCCTAAGTGGCTTATGGTCCCAAGTTCCTTAACTTAGCCTTAGCCACGGGGGATTACAGCTTCTGAACCCAGGCAGGGCAGTTCCCAACAGCAGATGTGATAATTCTATACAATATCCAGCTGATATCCCATGGTTTCTCAAGCACTGATGCTGAACATGTGGCCAAGTGAAGAGCTGCACCTTGTAAGGCACTTTGGCCTGAAGAGGGAGGACAGACAGCTCAGGAGGAAGTTCTGGCAAGGACCTCTGCATCCACACTCTTGGGACAGTGCACCAGGGAATACAAACTCTGTGTTCATACACACACACAGGAGGAGGGTAAGGCCAAACATGTGAGGGTACACTTCAGACCCACACACCACAAGGCCCTCTATGATCAGACATCCTGTTAGACACCATCCCCTAGAGACCCAGCGACACAGCTCCAGCTTAGAGACTAAAGCCCTTCTAAAAATCAGAATACAAAGGGAAACCACCACTAACTTGCTACCTTTTTTCCCCAAATCTATTTCCCAGTAAGTGCTGGGATGGGCCTTGAGATGAGCAGATCACCTGAGGACTACACAACCCCTGGTTTCCATCTTTCACGGACTGTGACTCCGCCAACCTCAGTTTGGAAATATTAGGAGCTCAAGAAGGTACACAAAAGAGCTGTGGGTACAGGTTGTTCAAATCAGAATGAAACAGGAGGAAAAGAGTAAGAAGTATCATTGATGCCACAAGTTACTGTTCACATGAGGCACTGCCCAGCCTCATCTCTTCTCTCCAGCTCAAGACACCCACACTGTGGCAGAGTCACCTCCTACTACAGTTATAGGTCCAGGCTCCTAACTTCTGTACTCCTAGACAAAATGGTGTGACAAGGCCTCCCTAAAGCTTGTATCCTATGTCCCAAGCAGATGGGACTGTGAGGAGCACAGGACAGGCCCAAGATGTCTGGTGTAACAGCTTGGTTCACATGCCAGAATTCAGACCCAGTCTGCAAAAAAGAAGGCTCTGGGTAATGTGGCCTCCCTGCACCTGTCTCTCTTCCAGCTCATACTCAGCAATGTGGTATTCTGTTCCTAGGCTTTTATGGCTGTCTCTGGCTGTGACAAAACACTGGGATGCTCCACCTTGATGCTTTCACAGCAGGGCAAGGGCCTAGGTCAGCCCATTCCACTACCAGTCAGCAGACTCCCAAAGCCATAGGGGCCTGTGCCCAGGCTGAGTGGGGGCAATCTTAGCTGTATTTACTTTTCAATAGTCTTAGAGTATTTGGCCTCTATTACCACATGCTTGGTAAAATTTCTGGAATCACATCTGCTAATAGAATATCTCTTAAGACTTTTTGAAGACATGTGGCACATAATTTTTCCTCTTATCCTTCAAAGGAAAGGAAGCAATGGGGTTCTTATTCCAATAGCCTACAAACTGCTATATTTTTTGGCTTGTAGATAAAACCGGTAATTTTTACCATATAAACACAAGCACATATACTTTTACACCATTAGCCATAGGCTGGATCCCGGGTGCCACAGTCAAACCTTTGCCATTCAGTCTTGTTTGTAAGAGATCATCCCTTCTATCCCAGATCACCTGCACTGAAAACCATGAGTCATTTGCCTATCCTCCTCAGTGAAGGTGGTATGGCCTGTCTGGTGAGAACCTTTTTCAGGGTACTGGCAAGGCTTGGGTGCCATTTCCATTTCCCTCATGATATCACCCTGGCTTCAGGTGCTCTAGAAGGTGCACTCCTTGGATAGAAGCAGGACAGGGGTTTCAAGAGAGAAGCTATTGTGGTAAAGTAACAAATGTGATTTTAAATGATGTCATGGGAAATACTAAAAACAATGCCTCCCAAATTCATGACTCCTAGCCTGGAGTAAGGCTGCTGAGGGAAGGACTGGCAGTTTGCTACTGTTGATCTATTTGTAAGTGCTTAATCTCTTTAAGTCAAATAAACAGAGCTCTTTTTATTCAATTCTGAAGAATGCACCCCAAGGGGCTGCATTCAGTGATCAATTCGAGTATCTCATAGCCAGCACACTCCATATAAGACAAACAAGGACTACAAAGAACAAAATCTAACTCCCGCAGGTCAGAAATTGAAGGGTAGTGAGCACTGTGATCCCATAACCTCTACTACGAAATACTATCAGTGACTCAGGTTTCCCTGACAGCCAGACAACCAGACCAGAGATCATCACCAGAGAATGTCTTGAATTGCCCCACAGGCATTCCTCAACCCTCCAGCGTTAGACCCAGGTTGGTCCCTGAATCTGGCATCCCAGGGACAGCCTCTGCCTGAGGAACCTGAAACCAAGCATATACAAATGAAAAAGCAAAAATGAAATTATCCTTTCAACAACCCTAAACCAAAAACAGGAATAGAAATACTAATAAAAGCAACCACTGAGGCTCACCAACCTGCCTCTCTTCCTAAGTACTGAATGAAACAGGTTCAGGTGGCCACTTAGCTTCGCTCTCCAGGCAGGCCAGGCAACCATGCTAGTGGTCAACACCAAGTGGGGAGTTTCCCATAGAACAGGTCCTCCATCCAGTGGAGACACAGGTAAGTAAGCCCCCAATGAGCTGCTGCTGCCAACTGCTTCACTAATATGTCCACACCAGGCCAAGAGGGAGTCCCTTTTAGGATATTGCCTTTGAGTTGTTAAATTTGCTATTGAACTCAAGAAATTTGCAGCTTGGGGCATTCTACTCAAGAATGAGATGTTGTCATTAGGTAGTTTTATTTACTTGCAGCAAGTAAAGGAGACAGGACATTCACATCAAAGTTCTGTCTCTCCAAAGGGAGGCTTAGCCATTGCTTATATACACTATTTGGTCAATTACATGTTGATTTCTTGTTTGAAGTTGGCTACATTTATTGGGTTGGGTTTCTGTCAAGATAATCCCCTTTACCCCTGTGTCTTCAAAATACTGTTCTACATTTTAACATTTAGCAAAAATAGCATTTGGTTAGAACTGCCCTGAACTTGAGACCTTGTCTTATCTAACAAATGTAGCAGCAGCAGCAGTTCAAGCTAGTTCAATGTTAGTGATGTCACAGTGAGACTTTTCCTGTCAAAAATGTGTGCATGTTAGTTAACACCTAAGTAGAGTCAAACCTCAACACTTGCTATTTCTAACAAGATTTAGCATTTCCAGGCCCTGGCTGGCATAGCTCAGTGGATTGAGCGCGGGCTGTGAACCAAAGTGTCGCAGGTTCAATTCCCAGTCAGGGTACATGCCTGGGTTGCAGGCCATGACCCCCAGCAACTGCACATTGATGTTTTTCTCTCTCCCTCCCTCCCTCCCTCCCTCCCTCCCTCTCTCTCTCTCTCTCTCTCTCTCTCCCCCCTCCCTTCCCTCTCTAAAAAAATAAATAAATCTTAAAAAAAAGATTTAGCATTTCCCCCTTAAATTAACATATATTGTGGCTTCCTGGTATTATTATTTTGTTATATCTTTTAAAAATAATTGAGCCCTGGCTGGTGTAGCTCAGTGGATTGAGCGCGGGCTGCGAACCAAAGTGTTGCAGGTTCGATTCCCAGTCAGGGTAGATGCCTGGGATGCAGGCCATGACCCCCAGCAACTGCACATTGATGTTTCTCTCTCTCTCTCTCTCTCTCCCTCCCTTCTTTCTCTAGGAATGAATAGATAAAATCTTAAAAAAATAATTTAGTCAGGTTCATAATGGTAAAAAGGCATATGTCAATATTTAATATTGTATCTCCCTTAAAACTTTTGACTAAATCAATTATTTTATTTTATTTTTAGGCTTTTTTTAATGATCTTTTTTCCCATTACCATTTATCCCCCTTATACCCCCTTCTCACCCCCTGTAATCACCACACTTTTGTCCATGTCCATGAGTCCTTTCTTTTTCCCAATTCTTCCCCCTCCAACCTCCCTGCCCAACTAGCTGTCATCCTGCTCTTCATCTATGAATCGGTCTCTGTTTTGCATGTTACTTCAGTTTGTTCATTAGATTTCACATATGAGTAAAATCATAGGAGAGAAAGACAAGTGTCTTTCTCTGAGTGGCTTATTTCACTTAGCATAATGCTCTCCAGGCCCATCCATACTGTCACAAAGGGTAAAATTTCCTTCCTTTTTATGGCCGAGTGGTTCCCACTGTGTGAATGGCTCATAGTTGTTTTATGCACTCATCTGTTGATGGACACTCGGGCTGCTTCCATATCTTGGTGATTGTAAATAACACTGAAATGGACATAGGGGTGCTTATGTTCTTTTGAATTAGTGTTCCTTCACATATACATAGTCCCAGAGGCAGGATTGCTGGGTCAAAAAGCATATTCATTTTAAAAATATACAATAACAATTATTGTATATTTAAATATTTTTGAAATATTACATAAATGCAGCGAAGTGTATAACTTGATACATTTTCACAAAATGAAAAATAGAACTGTGTAACCACCACTTTGCTTAAGAAATAAAACCCTCCCAAGCTCCTCAGCTTCTCGTCTTATATACTTGTTACGGAAACACCTCCCCCACCCTGGGTATTTTTGTTCTATGGTTCTTATTTGCTGGTAGGAATTGTGGCTCTCAATGTCAAAGTTTGATAAAAAGGAAAGGAACTGTTTAGTCAAAAGTTATACAGGTTTAGATTAATGGTGGAATACTGCTGTTAAATCCCAAAGTCCCTTTAAAGCACCCACAAACACACACACAGTCCTGCTTCCCCTTGCCAAATGAGGCCAGTTAGGGGTACCATATCTAAGCAAAAGAAAATAGAAGTCTGTAGCTTGGCTAGGCTCCCGTTCTTAATCCAAAACCACATCCTCATGGCAGGTTGGGGAATCCTTCTGCATCATTTCAAACAACCTGGCCAAGAGAGAGAGAGTTAAGCATGGTTGCAACATCTTGCTTTCTTGTGTTCTAAGCTGCATGGTCAAGACAGCCCCCTCTTCACCCCCAAAACCATGTGCATAAGGCCCAGCATGGCTGCCAGGTGCCTGGGTTTAAATCCTCACATGGATCTTCCTCTGTAACCCCATTTCCAACTCCTCCCACACTAGGTTACACCTACCAGTAGTCTGGTTTCTTTTGCCCTTCTTGGCTGCCATTGTTAGTCTGCGTAAGAGTGGCATAGTGATGCAGAAGCTTCTAAGCTGCTCTCACAGGTACTGGAAGCTGCTCCAACTACATCACATCACGGGTTACAGTCAGGCCCATCTCCCTCGCTCCGAGCACAAGCACAGCTTTTTAACATTATTAAAACACTGGCCAAGTTCTTCAGATATGCAAAGTGGCTCCCTATGGCCCTGCTCTGCTTCCCTCATCCCCCAAGCAATAGCTGTGGGGGTTTTCTGCATTTTAGGAGACTTCTAGCTCAGTAAGTACTCCATTATACTTTGTCTTTTACAATCTCCACACTTCCCCAATGGTAATCATTATCCTGATTTCTAGTATTATAGATTACTTTAGCTTATTTTATAAACTTATATAAATTGAATTACATAGTACATTTTTTTGGCCTGGTTTCATTTGCTCAACATTGTGTCTGTGAGGTCCATTCATGTTATTCAGTGTAGCAGTTCATTCATTTGAATTTCTATATGGGATCACATGATATGGACTCAAAAGTAGATGGGTATTTGGATTGTTAAATAATACTAATCTTGTGTATGTATTATAGTGCACTTGCATTTAGATTTCTGTTGATTAGACACCTAGGAGTAGAATGGAAGAATAGTGATATTATGTGTTTTGAATTCATTAGTTACTGTCAGTTATAAATATAATGTGCAAGACTTTCAATTGCTCCATGTCCTTGCCAACTATGGACATTTACATCTTTTAAGAAGATTTTAGCCATTTTGATTGCTTGTCTAGTAGTACTTTATTGTGGTTTTAAATTCACATTTCTTGGGTGGCTAATGAGATGAAAATCTTTTCATGTTTATTGGACATTTGGGTATCTTCTTTGGAAGTTCCTGTTCCAGTCTTGTGCTTAGTTAAGTGGGTAGGAGTTTTGTCTTTCTTTCTTAGTGATTTTTAGGAGGTTTTTCAATATATTTAGGATAAAAGCACTTATTGGTTAGACATGTGGACAATATATCATCCTACTCTTTTCCCTCTTGTAAATAGTGTCTTTTTGATGAACAGAAGTTTTAATTTTAATGTAGTCCTGTTTTATTTGTTGTTTTTTTTTCGGTTTTTGACTTTTATCTTTATTTTTATATTTTAATTATTTTGTTGTTGTTCAATACAGGTGCCAATGTTTACCCCCCACCACTCCACACCCCAACCCCAGCCAAACCCACCTCCCTCCCTTGCTTTCACCGCCCCTTGGTTTTGTCCATGTGTCCTTTATAGTTGTTCCTGAAAACCCTTTCCCCCTTCTTCCATTACCCCCTCCCACCTTTCCTCTGGTTACTGTCAGATTGTTCTTAATTTCAATATCTCTGGTTATATTTTGCTTGCTTTTTTCTTTTGTTGATTAGGTTCCAGTTAAAGGTGAGATCATATGGTATTTATTTGTACCTCACCACCTGGCTTATTTCACTTAGCATAAGGCTCTCTAGTTCCACCCATGCTGTCATGAAGGGTAAGAGCTCCTTCTTTCTCTCTGCTGCATAGTATTCCATTGTGTAAATGTACCATAGATTTTTGATCCATTCATTTACTGATGTGCACTTAGGTTGCTTCCAGCACTTGGCTATTGTAAATTGTGCTGCTATGAACATTGGGGTGCATAGGTTCTTTTAGATTGGTGTTTCAGGGTTTTCGGGATATAATCCCTACAGTGGAATTGCCAGGTCAAAAGGCAGTTCCATTTTTAGTTTTCTGAGGGAATTCCATACTGTTTTCCACAGTGGGTACACCAGTCTGCATTCCTACCAGCAGTGCACTAGGGTCCCTTTTTCTCTGCATCCTCTCCAACACTTGTTGTTTGTTGATTTGTTTATGATGGCCATTCTCACCAGTGTGAAGTGGTATCTCATTGTGGTTTTAATTTGCATCTATCTGATGGCAAGTGATCCTGAGCATCTTTTCATATGTCTCTGGGCCCTCTGTATGTCTTCTTTGGAGAAGTGTCTGTTTTCACAGATGTACAACAAACATTTCAGAAATTTATATGGAACCATAAATGACCCCGAATAGCTGCAGCAATTTTGAGAAAGAAGAACAAACTAGGAGGGATCACAATACCTGATATCAAACTGTGTTACAAGGCCACTGTAATCAAAACAGTCTGGTACTAGCATAAGAACAGACACTTAGACCAATGGATCAGAACAGTGAGCACAGAAACAAATCCTAGTCTCAATTGTCAATTAATATTTGACAAAGGGGGCAGAAGCATAAAATAGAGTAAAAATAGCCTCTTCAACAAATGGTGTTGGGAGACCTGGACAGCTACATGCAAAAAAATGAAACTTGATCACCAACTTACACAACACAGAAAAATAAACTCAAGGTGGATAAAAGACTTAAATATAAGTTGTGACACCATAAAAGTCCTAGAGGAGAACATAGTCAGGAAAATCTCAGATGTTCCAGGAAGCAATATCTTCACCAATATGTCCCCTAAAGCAAGGGACATACAGGAAAGAATAAACAAATGGGACTTCATCAAAATAAAAAGTGTCTGCATGGCTAAACAAAATAGCATTGTAATGAAAAGAGAACCAACTATATGGGAAAACATATTTTCCAATGATACCTTGGACAAGGGTTTGATCTCCAAAATATATAAAGAACTCTCATAACTCCACTCCAGGAAGACAAATAACCCAATTAACAATGGGCAAAAGGTTTGTGTGTTTTGTCTTTAAACAAATGCTGTGATATACCCCAAGATTATGAAGATATCTACTGTATCAACACTTTCTAGAAAGTTGTTTATCTTTTCACATTTTTATCCACAGTCTAACTGTAATTAATTTTTGCCTATGGCATGAGGTAGGCTGCAACAAAATTCACTTTTTATCCATTTGGATATTCAGTTTACCCTGCCCCACTTAATAAAAACACTGCCTTGTCATCATTTGTCTGCAGTGCCCATTTTCTCACAT
This sequence comes from Phyllostomus discolor, assembly GCF_004126475.2. Lineage (NCBI taxonomy): Eukaryota > Metazoa > Chordata > Mammalia > Chiroptera > Phyllostomidae > Phyllostomus > Phyllostomus discolor. The sequence goes on along the minus strand of NC_050198.1, from coordinate 37,043,839 downwards.
ATTAAGTGTCCATATATGTTTGAGTCTGTTTCTGTGTTGTCCGTTTTGTTCCGACTGTCTGCTTGTCCTTGAACCAGTACTACATAATCTTATATACTTTAGTTTTATGTCTTGACATTTGGTAGTATAAATTCCCCATCTTTGTTCTGACTTACTATCTTGACCATTATTGACCTTTTATAGGCACTTAGCATGACATAACCAATTTTCACAACAAAAGTTCTTGGATTTTATTTGGGATTTAATATTTATCTTTTTATCTATGAAAGTAGTATACTCCCTCCATTTAGGTAGTTTTAAAATTTCACTTTTATATGGATAGATAGATAGATAGATACTTGCTCTCTGTATAGAGATTTGTATAAATCTGAATGACTCCAAAAGTTTTTTCTCCTGTTATAGTATGTTTTGAAAATATGAACATTAACTCTTTTAAAAATTTTCTCTTTTGTGTTCTTTGATTCAAATCATTGATCTTCAAGGTCATTTGTGAAGTTGTACTTATTTGGTATTTTGAAATGAATGCTGCTTATTTTTCTGAATATACCTGTTAATGCATTTACATATCCAACTCACAGTTTGTGAAAATAATTTTGATAAACTATTGAAACTTTTAAAAATCTTTCTAGTCTTTTTTTACAGAATATAATATTTGACAAAATAAGTCTTCTCTAAATCTATAGATAATATTAAATAAAATGTATGGTTAATGGAAATGGAATTTTAAAAAAGAAATATATGGTAAGTGAACTAAGATTGAAACAGATTTAAGTTAGTAAATTCTTTTAGTATCAAAGGCAGCACACTGATACAAAATTAGAATTTGACTTTCTCTCTCTTTTTAATAGCATGCATACTTTATTTTTTAAAGATTTACTTACTCATTTTTAGAGAGAGGGGAAGGCACGGAGAAAGAGAGGGAGAGAAACATCAATGTATGGTTGCCTCTTGTGCACCCCCTACTGGGGACCTGGCTTGCAACCCTGGCATGTGCCCTGACTGGGAATGGAGCCAGCTACCCTTTGGTTCTCAGGCTGTCACTCAATCCACTGAGCCACACCAGCCAGGGCTGATTTTGTCTTTCTATTAAAAGAACAAAGTTTACCAATAGTATTAGTCCACTCTTAATAAAAAAAAAAATTATGAAGGGAAGGTAAATATTTTATGTTTTATTAAAAGTATTTCCTGTGCCCTGTATCATCAGGTATTTTATTGCTTAGGTAAACCAAACCTTCTTAACAGTAAAAGAGCTAAATTTTGTTTCTAACAATTTAATTTTCTATAATTGCTTTCATTGTCACCATGATTTAATAGATAACTTGAGTAAGGGAATCTGTCTTTACAAGTGAGGGAAAGTAAACTAGTCATTTTTGATGTGCTAGAATTTTAAGGTTCAGAAAGTGGGTTTTCATCAAATTTTCCTTCCCCCACTTCTCAAGGATAAAAGTGTTCCAGTAGTGATCTGTATGTGTTTTCATTGAGTGAAACCATTCCCATGTCAAAGGGCTATAGTTGCAAAACTTACTAAAATATTTCTAGAAAGAATTTTTCCTGCTTGAAAATTCCCCCCAGAGCTCCATAGCAGTCAAGGCACTGATTTTACAAGAAAAAAATTGTACACCAGGCATGCAAAGTGTGGCCAATATTGCATCATTTTAATTGTGCTTATCATACCCAGCTCTTTGGTTTTATAGAACAAAGTGATGAGGTCATCAAAATTCAACTGGAAAAACTTGCTGAATCTTTTAATCTGATTTGACCTAGAGCCATTCCCTTGGTATTGCTTAACCTAGATGTATATGGTTTGGTAAATTGATCGCTCACTTTTAAAATTATTACTGGAAGACCTATGAGGTTAGATCATGGAATGTATGGAGTTCTTTATTAAGGAGACCTTCTGACTATAGCAAAGTACTTATAAAACACTTGGAATTAATTAAAAGCTTGCAGAGCAATCTTCTTACAGCATACTCCTGGGGACAAAGACATCAAATATCATGGCCTACAATCTGGAAATATAGTCCAGTAAAAAGGGCATATCCACAAGAACTCATTTCAGCCTTGTGGAAGGGACGATACTGGCTATTGTTAACAAACCCCTGTACTACCAAGTTAAAAGGTATTGACTCATGAATCCATGTTCTCATTTAAAATTGCTCCCATAATTGCACCTCATTGACCTGACTGGACACCCCAATATATAAGAGACCTTAAATTAAATTTATCTAGAGCACATACTTGCTCAGATGAAAAGCCTTTCCCAAGATCTAAGACCATGCCAGTAAAGTCAACTCCTATACCTAATCCTTATGTTTCTCTCATAATCGTCACAATGATTATATTCCTGGGTGTATATTAGTGATCTTAATTCTCTTGGAAGAAGCTGATCACCTTCCCTGTGTTTTACATTGTATATATTTGTCATTAACACTTGACTAAACAGTACTTTCTCATTTTGTCTTTTTTTTGTTTTAATTCCTGCAAGTGGGAAACCTTGGCATAGAAATATGACACAGTACTCTCAAACATATCTTCCTCAGGGAATCTGCCTGAATGATGGATTGGCATCTGATGCTTGCCTCTATGTCTGGTAAAATTGATGATCACATAGTTATTCTTGTTAGCAAAATTTCAACCATCCCTAACTTTACTGTAGATTTTTTACAAAACCCCACTGTTAAGCCACTATAGCAGGAAACAGCCCTACTCAGCACACTCCTTCTCCACCATCAAGATTGACATTCCAGTTATTTCATAAACCACTTAAGGGGAAAATAATTGGTTATTCAGGAAGTACTGTAGCCTCATATTTCCTTTGTACAAGGTGCCATTTTGGACCTATATGCCTTTTTCCTTGTTTCTGACCAATGAAGCCAAATCTGTATGTCCTGATAAAATGAAGTGCTGCTAATTTTTAAGGAAAAGTATATAATTTTAAATTTGAATCATTCCTTCTATCTTGCTAGAAGGACTTTAACCCCTATGTTTATATTTGATCAGTTACTCAAGTGGAAAGGACCTGTATTTCAATGGAAGTGCTTTAGAACAACATGGTAAGGTAAAGTTGATGGTTAAGAAAAACTTGTATATGATCCTCATCGATATATTAGAATGTGTATTGTTCTTTTCCCTATACCTTAAACTGAAAAGGGAAAAGTTCAAATATAAGAAAATTTCCTACAGATAGGAGTAATATCTCTACCTTAATTACTCTGACAGCTTAATGCTGTAACTAGTCTTGCTTCACTTTCAGAACTAATTATATGGAGTTCAGTATTTTGAAGATTACTTCCTTTGTGAGTTCCTTGTCTTGACCTCATGCCAATGTTTAAAAATTAGAATGCTTTTTAAGTGATGTCAAAAAGACTAAGCCTAACATTTTATAAAAACTATTATATGGATAATATTTAACATAATTTAAAAATTAATGATTCTGTCAATTGTATTATTGGAATTGAAGCATGTCATATAATAGATTGGCAGTTTCTTGGGGCAGAAAGAAAAACCCTTTATTTACAGATATTATCCTCTGACATTATCCATCAAAATTGTATTAATGCCTATATGTAATGTTTTAGTGACTGAAAGAAATTAATAAGAAGACCCAAGTAGTTTGTTCTCCTTTAGTATGTGCTATAGAGGATACATGAAAATAATGAGGCCTGGTTCTATTCACTAAGGAATTTAATATAGAAGGTCAAACTGTTATGTGATAATTAAATAATAGTCTGACTACATTGGCAGCTAGTCTTAACTTCTCAATCATTGATCCAGGAATGTATTTCTACCAGAGACATAACTTTCTGGGAGAGGTTTATTGTACAATACCAGCAATATTCTGCAACCTAGAAGTTCAGTTCATTGGATCCTACAGAGCACCTACCTTAACCTAAACATAAAACTATCAGATTCACAAAAATGGGTAAATTGGTAAAGAAATTGAATTGTGCCATTTAACATCTGAAAGCATAATGATCTATTGAAGAAGAAAAAGTATTTAACATTTCTTTTCTAATGGGATAAAATCTAGGTGAAACTATACTGATAATGGGATAAATTCTTAGAAATTTGAGGATATTGGGTCTTCACCTTAAATATTTGAGTCACTTAATTAATTAATGTAATTTGGTATACATTAGTACTATGTTCATAAGGAATTTGTTTCATTAACAAGTACAAATGTCACAAATAGCTAGTTGCCTGGTAAACAGAATGTTATATCTCTCTGTAAATCTGATACAATTCTGACACTTCCATGTATGTAAATGCTGCTTTTTCTAAATTTCAATACTAACTTATATGTATCACAGATAAATCCTGTTGTATAACTTTAAACATCACCAACAGAATCATGTAAGACAATGGTTTTAGTTATAGCTCCCAATTTCTGACAGTCCCATTATTTTTAACCATTATTAGATATAGCTGAATCTTGATTGATCCTAATTTCAAGATTAAAATAGGCTCTGCTTCTTACTTAGAATTGTAGGCTCACAGGCTGGCTTTGCCACCACTCAATTAGATATAATCATGTGACATCTAACCAAAACTGTCGACCAAATTGCTAACTCAACATCTAGAGCCAGTAAGTGCAGCAAACAGCTTTAGATTATTTAGCTGGGGTGGTCCTTGACAATAGAATTACACTTGATTATTTTCTTGAAGCCCAAGGTGTAATTTGTGCCATAGCTAATACTTCCTACTGGATAAATAATTCTTCCCAAGTAGAATTAGAAACAATCTCAGCCCTGGCTGGCGTAGCTCAGTGGATTGAGCGCGGGCTGGGAACCAAAGTGTCCCAGGTTCGATTCCCAGCCAGGGTACATTCCTGGGTTGCAGGCCATAACCCCCAGCAACCACACATTGATGTCTCTCTCTCTCTCTCTCTCTCTCCCTCCCCTCTCTAAAAATAAATAAATAAAATCTTTAAAAAAAAAAAAAGAAACAATCTCCTTAAATTTGCAAGATCCCTTAAGAGGTATTCCAGTTTTGTCTTTAGCACTGCTGGCTGTTTAGGATTTAAATTTTCTGATATTCTCAGCTGGCTCTCAACTTGGCTCAGGGCTATTTTAATATCTGGGTTGCAAATTGTTCAACTCCTTGTACTAATTTGTTTAATAATCTTCACTGTCAACCTACTGATATTTTGTATAACCAGGTACCTGAGTCTCCTATAAAATCTAGAAAAGTTTATGGGAAGCATAGAAATGATCAGTCAAGCCTTCATTTTTGTCACCCACAATAGTTAAAATATTTACTCCTGATGCTAAATATCTTTTGCAGGTTAGCCCCGATTTATTGTGTATACTTTAACCTTTCAAAAAGTGATTAGGCATTTTACAGAAAACTGTAAAATTTTCTTGAATTTGGCGTGTACCTGAAAGACATCTTGTAATTAAATGCCTTTAGTGCTCTATTGGCTACTGCTCAACCACAGGAGTCCCATGCAGGGACTAGATCGACCCAGAGGAGTTAGCCCAACCACTCTAGCACCAACATGAGAAAAACTGACCTGATTGATCATTAACTCTGTCTGTGACAGGTTTTTATCCAAAAGGGGAATGTGGATCTTGAGAAAGAATACATCTTCCAAGAAGGACTCCTCATAGTTAACTGGGCACAAATTCATAACTAGAGTCTAGCAGACATTGCTGACAGAAGACTCTAACACATGCTAGATTTCAGGAAAAAGCTACAGAATGAGCTGCCAGCCTTCTCCACTGTGCTCCTGTAGTCTGAATCAACCATTAAGGAATTACTGGTATTGTCTTTTGACCAATGGACTGAGACCTGCCCAGTACAATTGGAACTGTACTATTATATCCTCACATATAAGTACTGACCAATCAGAGCAACTCCATAACAAGCAATCACAATGCACAAATTGGACCAATCAAGATGGTGCTGTTTGAACCAACTAGATTATACAAATTTGGATCCCTCATTTGCATAAAAATGGACCAATTAGGAACCAGGGAGGAAACTTCCTCTTCAAAAGGTCACCTCCCCTTTGTCTCAGTGGAGCGCACTTTCAGTTCCTACCAGGTTGCCTTCTCCCAGTTTGCAAACTGTTCTCTTGAATAAAGTTTTTCCTCTTTCTGCACCTGAGATTTGGGACTTTTGTTGACATTAGATTGATGGTAGCAAACTCCTGTTCACACAAATTAACATAGTCATAAAATCAATTCATGGAGTCGTGCCCCAGGGCTTCTTTTAAACTAAATGGATAGAATAGAATAGAACTTTTCACAATGCATGGCTTTTAGAAAAGTTAAATACTGTTTCATAAAACTGTTGTTTGTTTGTGTGAAAGTGCATTGGTTTTCCTTGCAAAATATATACATATATACTGATATACCTATATATATGAGAGGGGACCCAAAAAACTGGAATTTATTTATAAAAATTGTGTATTTATTCTTACATGTTTAAACTTCACTCACCTTTAAAGTACTCTCCATTTGATGCTATACACCTATCAAGATGTTTTTAACCACTGCTCGAAACTGTTTTTGAACTCATTGATTTTGATGCCTTCAGGTGCTTCTGTCATTTTTTGTTTCACCTCTTCCATATAAGCAAAATGTTTCCATTTGAGGACTTTTTTCATCTGAGGAAATAAAAAATACTCAGTCAGAGTGAGATCAAGTGAATAGGGAGGGTGGAGCACAGGGGTCATGTTGGTTTTAGTCAAAAAGTGCTGAACATTCGGCACAGTGAGGGCAGGTGAACTCATAAATCACCCATCAAGAAATGGGCAGGACTTCCAGCCAAGATGGAGGCGTAGGTAAACACACTGTACTTCCTCGCACAACCAAAATAAGGTCATCAACAATTTAGAAACAAGATAACAACCAGATATGACAGAAAAATTGAACTGTACAGAAGTTGGACAACCAAGGAATTAAAAAATACACATTCATTCAGACCGGTCGGAGGGGTGCAGTCAGACAGCCAGGCAGAGAGGGGTTGCAGCACAAAAAGTGGTGGCACCAGATGCATAATGCATCCCGGGTGCCTAAGGCATCCTGAGCGCAAGAGTGCAGCAAGTGGACCCTGGGTGCACAGGCAGCTGGCAGACTCAGCGAGGTGGTGACTGTGAAGCAAGGCTCAAGGTGCCTGGCTGTCCAGGTCACAGTTGCGGGCAGATAAAACAGGCAAAACTGGGCAGTGAGACAGACCTCGCAACCCAGGGTCCCAGCGCCAGGAAATAGAACCTCGGGACACTGATTGAAAACACCTGTGGGGGTTGAAGCCCAGGGAGAAATTTCCAGCCTCACAGGAGAGTGAGTTGGAGAGACCCACGGGGTCCTAGAACATACACAAGCCCACCCATGTGGGAATTAGCACCAGAAAGGCCCAGTTAGCTTGGGGAAAGAGGCGGAAGGGACTGAAATCCGACGAGAGAGGAGCAAGTGCCATTGTTTCCTCTCTGACCCCACCCCCACATACAACATCATAACCCAGTGACTGGGTTGCCCCGCCCTGGAGAACACCTAAGGCCCCGCCCCTCACTACATAAAAGGCGCAACCAGATCCCCCCTACAATGGTTCAAACGGAAGTACAAATCAAAGCCCCAGGTCCAATACTTTTAAGCAGCCAAGAGATAGCCAACCTATCAGATGCGCAGTTCAAAGCACTGGTGATCAGGATGCTCACAGAATTGGTTGAATTTGGTTGCAAGTTAGATGAAAAAATGAAGGCTATGATGAGAGAAATGAAGGGAAATGCACAGGGAACCAATAGTGATGGGAAGAAAACTGGGACTCAAAAAAATAGAGTGGACCAGAAGGAAGAAAGAAACAACCAAACAGAAAAGAATGGAGAAATAAGAATTCAGAAAAATGAGGAGAGGCTTAGGAACCTCCAGGACATCTTTAAATGTTCCAACATCTGAATTACAGGGGTACCAGAAGGGGAAGAGGAAGAGCAACAAGTAGAAAAGTTACTTGAATAAATAATAAAGGAGAACTTCCTGGATCTGGCAAAGGAGATAGACTTCCAGGAAGTCCAGGAAGCTCAGAAAGTCCCAAAGAAGTTGGACCTAAGGAGGAACACACCAAGAAACATCATAATTACATTAGCCAAGGTAAAAATGAAGGAGAGAATCCTAGAAGTAGCAAGAGATAAGGGGACAGTAACCTACAAAGGAGTTCCCATCAGACTCTCAGCTGATTTCTCAAAAGAGACATTACAGGCAAGAAGGGGCTGGAAAGAAGTATTCCAAGTCATGAAAGGCAAGGACCTACATCCAAGATGACTCTATCCAGCAAAGCTTTCATTTAGAATGGAAGGGCAGATCAAGTGCTTCTCAGATAAGGTCAAGTTAAAGGAGTTCATCATCACCAAGCCCTTATTATATGAAATGTTAAAGGGACTTATCTAAGAAAAAAATAAAAAACATGTACAGTAAAATGACAGCAAACTCACAACTATTAACAACCACACCTAAAACAAAAACAAACTAAGCAAATAACTAGAACAGGAACAGAACCACAGAAATGGAGATCACATGGAGGGTTATGAACAGGAGAGTGGGAGAGGGAGAGAGGGGGAAAAGGTACAGAGAATAAATAGCATAAATGGTAGGTAGAAAATAGGCAGGGGAGGGTAAAAATAGTATGGGAAATGTAGAAGTTAAAGAACTTATGACACATGGACATGAACTAAAGGGGGGCAATATAGGTGGGAGAGGGTGTGCAGGGTGGAGGGGAGTGAAGGGGAAATGGGACAACTGTTATAGCATGATCAATAAAATATATTAAAAAAGAAACGGGCAAATGTGTTAAAAGAGTTTTCAAAAATACTCATTGAAGCCAAATGCAGCCTCTCACAACAACACTAGCTGGTACACTGATGCAGATGGGTTCCTAGAACACTCATCTAGTGGGTGAAGACTATACTATAAGGGGCCTGCCCTCCAGAAGACAATTCCAGTTTTTGGGGGGCCCCCCATTGTATATACATATATTTTTCTCTTGGAAATAGCAGCAGTAGGCATTGCCTGGCTCCACTGATAGTAAGTGTGCTTAAGTTATTGCAGGGTGCAGAGCATTAATAATAATACCACAACATGGGTTAGAAAGCCTGACATTTCACTCTTATTATGTCACTAAGTAGTTATGTGAACTCATTCTTTTAAAAGAACTTGTTTCTTTTCTTTCAACATTATTTCTATTTTGTTTAGAAGTTTTTTGATGAACAGCTTAAGACTTAATAAGATCAGTGGTTGTTCTTACCCATACAGTGGCCTGAGATGTAGGGCCTGCAGGTCAGTCTTCAGTGGCAGGCTGAGTGCTCCAGTCTTCTGTAGGAAACTGGTACACAGACACTGAAAGCACATACATGCCTTCACACCTGCCTGTGACCTTAGTTTCAGCAGCAGTAAACTCAGGAGCTGAAATTCCTCCTTGGTCACAGCCTTTTGAGCAACAGCCTTCTCTTCCTTTTCAATCTCTTTAGAATCTCTGTAAAAGTAGAGATCAGGCATGAGCTCCCATGGGTGTTCTTTGAAGATTGTGCCATGCATGTACAGAACTTCCTGGGCCAGCATCCACCACATCAGATCCACTGAGTGAACTCCCTTTTCATGATCTTATAACAGGATTCATCAAGTTGGTCTGAAAACAGAAAGACAAAGTAATGCCTGAGAGGAGCAGGTAAAACAAGAAATATGGAGAAAAGCAGAAGAAAACAGACCATTTTTCAAATATTTTCATCTCTCCTTAAAGCTCTCACACATTGAAATTATACTTGTAGTAAGGGTTACTATTAAATTCCACTCATTGAGCCAGAGACCCTTGTGCCCCTCATGTAGCTATTTGCAAATGTAAACTAATTCTTATCCATGGATCTCTCCATGCTTCAGTTCCTCCATCTGTTAATTAGGAACAGTCATATTTGTCTTATCTACATGAAACAATTATCATAGGTGAAAATTTACTGTGTACATTAAGTTTTTCAAATTCTCCTGAGTGTTAAAAGTATGAGGTGCCAGCCCTGGCTGGCATAGCTCAGTGGATTGAGCTCGGGCTGCGAACCAAAGCATCACAGGTTTGATTCCCAGTCAGGCAACATGCCTGGGTTGCAGGCCACGGCCCCCAGCAACTGCACATTGGTGTTTCTCTCTCTCTCTTTCTCCCACCCTTCCCTCTCTAAAAATAAATAAATAAAATCTTTAAAAAAAAGTATGAGGTGCCAGTCCATACACGTAAACATGGATAGATTTGTGCTAAGGTATATATATGTATTTGTAGTGTATACACTGGCACAAATATTTGCAAAATATGGATAAATGATATATTATTATTTTCAAAGGTTTAGCTTAATATTTGTCCTCTTGTAACCCAAACATGAATATTTTTTAATCCTGATTCTAATATTTAGATTGAAATTTTGCTGCTTTTCTTCTTTCTAAGTTAATGCTTTGCAAAGTTTATTTATTCTAAAAGTGGGTTTAAGAATTTCTTAGTTTTGCTCTGGCTGGCATAGCTCAGTGGATTGAGCACGGGCTGGGAACCAAAGTGTCCCAGGTTCGATTCTAGCCAGGGTACATTCCTGGGTTGCAGGCCATAACCCCCAGCAACCGCACATTGATGTCTCTCTCTCTCTCTCTCTCTCCCCCTCTCCCTCCCTCCCTTCCCTCTCTAAAAATAAATAAATAAAATCTTTAAAAAAAAAACAAAAAAGAATTTCTTAGTTTTGCATATATGCACCCAACATAGAAGTACCCAAATATATAAGGAAAATTTCAGAGGACTTCAAGAAAGATACAGACAGAAACACACCTATAGTAGGGATTTTAATGCCTCATTGTCAACAATGGACAGATTTTTCAAATAAAGAATCGACAATGATATTGTGGCATTGAACAATGCATTAGATCAAATGGACATAATTGATGCATATAGGACCTTTCACCCCAAAGAAGCAAAATACACATTCTTTTCAAATGTACATGGAACATATTGAAAATAGGCCACATGATAGGACACAAAACAAGCCACAACAAATTCAAGAAAATTTAAATCATATCAAGCATTTTCACAGACCACAAGGCACTAAAACTAGAAACCAACCTCAAGGAAAAAACTCAAAAACACTCAAACTCATGGAGACTGAATAACATGTTATTAAACAATGAATGGGTTAATAATGAGATTATGGAAGAAATAAAAAAGTTTCTGGAAACAAATAAAAGTGAACACACAACAGTCCAAAACTTATGGGACACAGTGAAGGCACTCCTGAGAGGGAAGTTCATAGTGATACAGGTCTACCTAAAAAGGAGAAACATTTCAAATAAACAACCTAACCCTATGCCTACAAGAACTCAAGGAACAACAACAAAGTCAAGAGTGAGTAGAAGGAAGGAAATAACCAAGATCAGAACAGAATTAAATGATATACAGACTAAAGGAACAATCCAAAAGATCAATAAATCCAGGAGCTGTTTTTTTAAAAGATAAAATCAACAAGCTGTTAACCAGGTTTATCAAGGAAAAGGAAGAGAGGACCCAAATTAACAAAATTAGAACTGAAAGCAGAGAAATTACCACTGATACCACAGAAATACAAAGGATTGTAAGACATTACTACAAACAACTATATGCCAAGAAATTGGACAAGCTGGATGAAATGGACAAATTTCTACAAACATATTTCCAAAACTGAATCAAGAAGAAGCAGAAACCCTGAACAGACCAGTAATAGCTAGTGGAATTGAAGCAGTAATCAAAAAACTCCCAGCACTCTAAAGCCCTAGACTGGATAGTTTCACAGGAGAATTTTATAAAACATGCAAGAAAGTGCTAATCCCTATCCTTCTCAAACTATTCCAAAAATATCCAAGAAGAGAGAAGACTCACAACTCTTTTTATGAGGCCAGCATGATTCCAATCCCAAAACCAGAAAAAGACACAACAAAGAAAGAAAACTACAGGCCAATATCACTGATGAACATAGGTGCTAAAATCCTCAACAAAATACTGGCAAACTGCATCCAGCAATATGTTAAAAAGATCATACAACATGATCAAGTGAGGTTCATCCCAGGGATGCAAAGAAGGTACAATATTAGCAAATCAATAAACATAATACATCACAAGAACAAAAGACAAAAATCACATGATCATACCAATAGATGCAGAAAAAGCATTGAGAAGGTACAGCACCCATTTATGATAAAAACACTCAGCAAAGTGGAAAAGGAGGGAGCATTCCTCAACCTGATAAAGGCCATATAGGAGAGACTTACAGCCAACATCATACTCAATGGGCAAAAACTAAAAGCTTTCCCATTAAGGTCAGAAACAAGACAAGGACACCCACTTCACCACTCCTATTCAACATAGTATTGGAAGTCCTAGCCACAGCAATCAGAGAAGAAAAAGAAATAAAAGGCATGCAAATTGGAATGGAAGAAGTCAAACTGTCATTGTTTGCAGATGACATGATATTGTACATAGAAAACCCTATACACTCTACCAAAAAAAACTACTTGACTTAGTAAGTGAATTTGGCAGAACACCAGATTACAATGTCAATATTCAGAATTCAAAGGCATTTTTGTACACCAACAACAAAATATCAGAAACAGAAATCAGGGACAAAATCCCATTTGCTATAGCAACAAGAAAAATAAGGTACCCAGGAATAAAGCTAACCAAGGAGGTAAGAGGCCTGTACTCAGAAAACTATACAACACTGAAGAAAGAAATTAAGGAAGACCAACAAATGGAAACATATACCACGTTCATAGATTGGAAGAATTAACATCATCAAAATGTCCATACTACCCAAAGCAATTATAGATTCAATGCAATCTCTATTAAAATGCCAATGACATATTTCACAGATATAGAACAAACATTTCAAAAATTTATATGGAACCATAAACAACCCCAAATAGCCTCAGGAATTTTGAAGAAGAAGAACAAAGTAGGAAGTATGACAATACCTGATATCAAATGATATTACAAGGCCACTGTAATCAAAACACTCTGGCACTAGCATAAGAACAGACACATGGATCAATGGATCAAAACAGAGAGCCCAGAAATAAACCCATGTCTCTATGGTCAATTTATATTTGACAAAGGGGGCAGAAGCATAAAATGGAGTAAAAATAGCCTCTTCAACAAATGGTGTTGGGAGAGCTGGACAGCTATGTGCAAAAAAATAAAACTCAATCATAAACTTACACCACACAGAAAAATTAAATCAAGATGGATAAAAATACTTAAATATAAGTTGTGACACCATAAAAGTCCTAGAGGAGAACATAGGCAGGAAAATTTCAGATATTCCATGCAGCAATATTTTCACCGATATGTTCTCTAGAGCAAGGGATAAAAAGGAAAGAATAAACAAATGGGGCTTCTTCAAAATAAAAAGCTTCTGCATGGCTAAAGAAAACATCAGCAAAATGAAAAGGGAACCAATTGTTAGGGAAAATATATTTTCCAATGATACCTTGGACAATGGTTTGATCTCCAAAATATATAAACAACTCACATGACTCCACTCCAGGAAGACCACCAATCCAATTAAAAAATGGGCAAAGGACCTGAACAGATACTTCTCCAAGGAAGAGATACAGAAGGCTCAGAGACATATGAAAAGATGCTCAGGATCACTAGCCATCAGAGAGATGCAAATTAAAACCACAGTGACATACCACTTCACACCAGTCAGAATGGCCATCATAAAACAAACAGCAACTGTTGGAGAGGTTATAGAGAAAAGTGAACCCTAGTACATTGTTGGTGGGAATGCAGACTGGTGCAGCCACTGTGGAAAACAGTATGGAATTTCCTCAGAGAACTAAAAATGGAACTGATTTCTGTCCCAGTGATTCCACCGTTGGGATTATACCCTAAGAATCCTGAAACACCAATTCAAAAGAACCTATGCACCCCAATGTTCATAGCAGCAGAATTTACAATAGCCAAGTGCTGGAAGCTAAGTGCCCATCAGTAAACGAGTGGATCAAAATACTGTGGAATACTACAGAGCAGAAAGAAAGAAGGAACTCTGCTGTGGCTGATGTGTCTCAGTAGATTGAGTGCTGGTCTGTGAACCAGTCTCTGGTTCATCTCCCAGTCAGGGCATATGCCTGGGTTGCGGGCCTGGTCCGCAGTAGCGGGTGTGTGCGAGTCAACCACACATTGACGTCTCTGTTTCTCTCTTACTCCCTCCCGTCTCCTCTCTATAAAAATAAGTAAATAAATAACATATTTTTTAAAGATTTTATTTATTCATTTTTAGAACAGGAAGGGAAGGAGAAAGAGAGAGAGAGAGAAATATCAGTATGTGGTTGCTGGGGGCCATGGCCTGCAACCTAGGCATGTGCCCTGACTGGGAATCGAACCTGCGATGCCTGATTCGCAGCCTGCGCTCAATCCACTGAGCTACGCCAGCCAGGTTAAATAAAATCTTTAAAAAGAAAAAAACAAAAAAGGAGCTCCTACCCTTTGAGACAGTATGAATGGAACTGGAGAGCATTGTACTAAGTGAAATAAGCTAGATGGTGAAAGACAAATACCATATGATCTCACCTATAAGTGGAATCTAATCAACAAAACAAACAAGCAAGCAATATATAACCAGAAACATTGAAATAAAGAACAAACTGACAGTAACCAGAGAGTAGGGGGGAGAGGGATAATGGGGGGATAATAGGGGGAGGGTTATCAAGGAATATGTATGAAGGACACACGGACAAAGCCAAAGGGAGTTGGTTCAAGGGTGGGAGGTAGGGATGTGTGGGGCGGGGGAGTGTGGTGGGGTGAAAATGGAGACAACTGTACTTGAACAACAATAAAAAATAAAAATACAAAAACTGCAAAAAAGAGAATTTTTTAGTTTTAAGTTTTCCTTTACATCTGTGTGCCACCTCATAATATTCAGAGGAGTTTATGTACATCCACCCTTAGTGAAAACCAGGATTCTGAATAGCTAGGATTTATTATCTAGTTTTTTTAAGTATGTTTTATTGATTATGCAATTACAGTTTTCCCAATTTTCCCCCCTTTATCCCCATTTCACCCTGCAACCCCCAACCCTCCAGCCTTCCCCACCCTTAGTTCATGTCCATGGGTTGTACATATAAGTTCTTTGACTTCTCTGTTTCCTATACCATTCTTAAACTCCCCCATCTATTTTATGCTTACTAATTATACTTCTTATTTCTTGTACCTTCCCCCTCCCATTCTTCCCCTTCCCCTCCTCATTGAAAAGCCTCCATGTGATGTCCATCTCTGATTCTGTTCCAGTTCTAGTTGTTCACTTAGCTTTTTTTTTAGGTCAGCTGTTGATAGTTGTGAGTTTGTTGTTATTTTACAGTTTGTAGTTTATCTTCTATTTTTTAGATAAGTCCCTTTAACATTTCATATAATAAGGGCTTGGTAATGATAAACTCCTTTAACTTGACCTTATCTGGGAAACACTTTATCTGCCCTTCCATTCTAAATGAAAGCTTTGCTGGAGAGAGTCATCTTGGATGTAGGTCCTTGCCTTTCATGACTTGGAATACTTCTTTCCAGCCCCTTCTTGACTGCAAGGTTTCTTTTGAGAAATCAGCTGCTAATCTAATGGGCACTCTTTTGTAGGTAACTCTCTCCTTTCCTCTTGCTGCTTTTCAGGTTCTCTTCTTATCTTTAATCTTGGGTAATTTGATTATGATGTGTCTTGGTGTGTTTCCTCCTTGGGTCCAATTTCTTTGGGACTCTCTGGGCTTCCTGAAAGTCTATTTCCTTTGTCATAATGGGCAAGTTTTCCTTCACTCTTTGTTCAAGTAAGTTTTCAACTTCTTGCTCTGGTTCTTCTCCTTCTGGCACCCCTATGATTCAGATTTGGAATGTTTAGAGTTGTCCCAGAGGTTCCTAAGCCTCTTCTCATTTTTTTGAATTGTCTCTTCATTCTGTTCTGGTTGGACATTTATTTCTTCCTTTTGTCCTAGATCATTGATTTAAGTCCCAGTTTCTTTCCCTTAACTCTTGGTTCCCTGTACATTTTCCTTTATTTCACTTTGGGTAGCCTTCATTTGTTCCTTCATTTTGCAGCCCAGCTCAATCTGTTCTGTGAGCATCCTGATTACCAATGTTTTGAACTCTGCATCAGATATTTTGGCTATCTCCTCATCGCTTAGCTCTTTTTCTGGAGTTTTGATCTGTTCCTTCATTTGGGCCATATTTCTTTGTCTCAGTTCACCTGTTATATTGTAGGGGGTGGGTCCTTGAGTACCCACAGGGCCAGGCAACCCTCTTTGCAGCAGTTGTGGCACTGTCTGTGGGGGAGGGGTCAGAGAGGGAACACTGCGGCTGGCTTGTTGGGCTCTGGCCCCTCCTTCCCACCACCTCTGTTGTGTGAGACTGGGAGTTTCTCCTGGCGTGCTAACCCCTGTGGTAGTTTAGACCCTGCCTGAGTCTTTAAGTTTCCCATTACAGCCAGCCCCGCCTTCCTGGTGCAGTCTGCCTACTTTGCTGGCGCACTCGCCACCTTGCTGGGCCCTTTCACCCAGCCCCACCAAAAGAAACCCTGAGGCAACCCCCAGGCATATGCCCTAACTGGGAGATGAAACCCTGAGGCTGATTTCTCAAAAGAAACCTTAGAGGCAAGAAGGGGCTGGAAAGGGGTTGTGCAGTCCGCTCACTATGCTTGTGTAGTCTGCCTGCCTTGCTTATGCAGTACACCTGCCTTGCTACTATTATCTAGATTTTGCATGTGGAAAAATAGAGGTTCAGAAAAGTGAAATGATTTGCTCAAGGTCTCATTATGAGTGTAAAGCAGGTTTGGGATTTGAACTTACATCATTCGATTCATAGTGCCTGGTGGTGTGACTAAGTTACACTTCTCTACATCCAGGTACTATTGCTATCTCAATCAAAAAGAAAATAATTTCCAAAATGAATAATGAACTGAATTGAAAATATGCACACTTTCAATAAAATCAATTTCTAACCTATTTTTCCTTTAGACTATAATCACTGCTATCAAGGAAATGTCTTCATTGTTGTATTCCTCTATTTACTTAGGAATTCATATTAAATTTTGGAATACTTTTTGAAACTTTGGTTTAAAACATATAGTATTTGCAAAGTTTTGACCTTTGTCTTATAGTTTCTGACTATATTGTGTTTCTACCTTGCTGTATTTTTAAAACTTTTTTTTTAGAGGGAGAGGAACATCACTGTGTGGTTACCTTTCGCATATCTCCCACTGGGGACCTGACCCACAACCCAGGCATGCGCCCTGACTGAGAATCGAACCAGCAACCCTTAAATTTAAAAAGATTTTTAAAAGACTTTATAGGGAAGGAGAAAGAGAGAGAGAAACATCAATTAGTTGCCTCTTGCACAGTCCCTGAATAGGGGCCTGGCTCACAACCCAGGCAAGTGCCCTAACTGGGAATCAAATCAGTGACCTTTCAGTGTGTAGGTTGGTGCTCAACCCACTGGGCCACACCAGCCAAGGCTCTCTCTTGCTGTATTTTTTAAAAAAATATTTATTTATTTATTTTTAGAGACAAGGGGAGAGAGGAAGAAAGAGAAGGAGAGAAACATCAATGTACGGTTGCCTTTTGCATGCCCTGAACTGGGGACCTGGCCTATAACCCAGGCATGTGCCCTGACTGGGAATCGAATCAGCAACCTTTTGGTTTACAGGACTGCAGTCAATCCACTGAGCCCCACCAGTCAAGGCTCCTGCTGTATTTTTAAGGCTTTTCATACATAGATGCCATGGAGAAGGAGAGAGATATTTTCATGTAAACTATGGGCTGTATACTAACATGGAAATATATCTATCACATAGGCACATGTGTGCCTCATGTGCACAACATTTTATCCATTGCATATAAAATTGCTGTTTTTCCTGTAACACCAGCACCTCCTCCAGCTCACCGACCTCCAGCCTAAGGAGAAGGAGGGTAAGTAGAGAGGCCTGTATACCATAGCTGGTACAACCAGACTGCCCCGAAATCGACTGATGGTAAAGCACTGAGGAAGCAACTGGCTACCAAAGCCACTCACAAGAGTGCGCCCTCTACTGGAGCGGTGAGGAAACCTCATTGTTACAGGCCTGGTCCTGTGGCACTTCATGAATTTAGACATTATCAGAAGTTCATCGCAAACTTCCCTTCCGGCGTCTGGTGCAAGAAATTGGTCAGGACTTCAAAACAGATCTGTGCTTCCAGAGTGCAGCTTTTCGTGCTTTACAGGAGGCAAATGAAGCCTATCTAGTTGGCTTTTTTGGAGACACCAATCTGTGTGCCATCCATGCCAAACATGTAATGATTACATCAGAAAACATCTAGCTAGCACACCACATATGTAGAGAATGTGCTTAAGAATCCACTACAATGGGAAATATTTCACTCTTTAAAAGAAAAATTATCTTATTCCTGTTATTGGTAGTTCTGAATGTTAGATATATTTTTTTCCCCCATGGGGTAAAAAAGGTACCTAAGTATATGATTCCAAGTGGCAAATAGGGGACAGAAATCAGGTATTGGCAGTTTTTCCATTTTCATTTGTGTGTGATTTTTTAAAATATAAATGCAGGGATATTAAGCAAGGGGACATTAATGCAAGTCAAGGTGCTTCAGTGAACAAGTTTCAAGCAGTTCAACTTTATAACAATATAAATAAACCTGTTACAATTTTCTGGACAATGCCAGCATTTGGATTTTTTAAAAAACAAGTAAATTTCTTATTGATGGCACCTAAATGGTGCTTGTAGCATTTTTAACATATGGTAGATTCCATCCATTCACTATACTTTCCTGAGTTGTCCTACATGCAAGTATGTTTTTAATGTTGTCTGTCTTCTGTGCTGTTCCTGTAAGTTTGCTATTAAAATACATCAAACTAAAAAATATAAATAAAATTGCTGTTTTTCTCCTAATCTTACAAAGGAAACAAAACCACAAGCCACATTCAATTTTATCTCCACATTTCTCCAACAAATTTGCAATTAAGTCTTTTTAAACCCTTTACCAATATTCATTAATAGAGAACAACAGCAATACACAGAGGTACAGTTAAAATGTCATATGTCAATTAATGTGATTTTATTAGTTACTATAAGCATATTAATATGTATTTCTTTAGTCTTCTACTATATTTTGCTCAGAGAAACTTCTATAAAATTTACTATAAAGCAGCTTTCAAATAAATTGTTACATTTAAATTATTCACAAGCTTCAAGTTTTCTTCTGTAACTATCTATGGAACAATTCCTCAGTTTAGTTGAGAAATATAAATTAAAACTACAATGAGATTCCAGTAAACACCAGTAAAGAGTAAAGGAGGTCAAATATACAGTGATGGAAGAAGATCTGACTTTGGGTGGTGGGCACACAATGCAATATACAGATGATGTATTATAGAATTGTACACTTGAAACCTAAATAATTTTATTAACCAATGTCACTCCAATAAATTTAATTTTTTAAAAAGCTAAACATTCTATGTGTTGGCAAGGATTTTGAATAAATAGGTTTTTTATAACTGCTGGTAGAAGGATAAATTAGTATAATAACCTTGGAAAATTGTATGACAATAGTTACTAAAACTAGACATACCAAGTTCTATTCCTAGGTATACAAACCTCAGAAATAAATACATGTTCTCACCAGAAAAGTATATTTGAATGTTCATAGCAGAGTAATTAATACTTGTCAAAAATGAAATAACATATATGCCCATAAACAGAACATAAAAATAATTATGTGTAAAAGCATGGCTGAGGCTTACAAACAAAATATTGAGTAAAATAAGTCAAACACAAAAGAATACATACTATAAAGCTTAAAAACAAGAAAAACGAATCTATGGCTTTAATATATGCACACAAAAACTTGTACACAAATGTTCATAGCAACATAATTCACAATAACCAAGAAGTGGAAAGAACCCAGATGTGCATCATCTGATGAATGAATAAACAAATATGATATATCCATTCAATGGAAATTATTCAGCCATAAAATGAATGAAGTACTGATACCTGCTACAGCATAGATGAACATTGAAAACATTTTATTAAGTAAAAAAGCCAGACATAAAATGTTTCATATTATATAATTTCATTTGTATGAAACATAAAGAATAAACAAACCCACAGATACAGAAAGTAAATTGGTGGTTTCCAGGGAGTAAAAGGAATGGGGGATGGCTGAACAATGTGTATGGGTTTCTGTTTAGGATGATGAAAATTGTGTGGAATTAGTCGTGATGGTTCCACAACACTGTGGATATACTAGAAACCACTGAATTGTCCACTTTAAAGTGGTTAAAATAGTAAATTTTATGTTATGTGAATTTTATTTCAATAATAATACAAATAATGAAAACCAAACAAACAAAACCCCTAATCTATGGTTTTGAAAGTAAAGATAATACTTACTTTTGGTTCAGGATAGTAGCGACTGGAAGAGGACATGAAGGAACTTTCAGGTTTTGGTAGCATTCTCTTTTTTGATCTGGTTAGTGGTTACATGGGTGTATTCACTTTGTGAAAATTCATGGATATATGTCCTTATCATCTGTTTGTAATATATGTTATGTTTCATTTTTAAAATTATAAAATAATAAGTTTTTCAAGTAAATTGTTGCAATATATAGTAGATTTAAAAATAAATCAAGGAATGATTTTTAAAAATACAATATAGCTTCAAAACTGATCTAAACGCTTATTGAGTTGAATAATCCATTGATGGTGCAAAGGAAAATCAAATAAAAAATAAATTAGCAACTTCAATGGTGTGGATGAAATACAGCTACTTTAAAAATAATTCAAAGAACATTTGGAGTAGAAATAATTAAATGTACTAACTACTAAGAGTATGTCGTATGTGTAAAATAATCAACAACATCTAATTTGACCATATACTGGCAATTCATAGGCAGGGTCTAAATTTGGAGAACTTTTCTCTTCACTTCTTACTTCTGAAAGTCAGATGTTATTAGATGACCAATGTTGCAATAACGTCTATTTGAAGCTTACATATTGCTAATTGTAACTGGAAAATTCTGCGCATATTTCAGAATTGCCATGTGTGTTTACCGAGATGTTCTTGACCAAAGACACAGGAGAAGTCCAAACACTTGGCTACAGAACAAACTTAACCTCTTTTCTTGTTTAAATTTTACATTCTATGTTTTGGGGAAGAATCTTCAATAATTTTTGCAAAGCCAGGTAACATTTTATCTTTGAGGAAATTTTTTCTCTGAAAGAATCTAAGGTGAAGGACAACCAGAATCAATTTGCAAACAAGGTCTCTGCAGTGAGTTTTTACAATATTCAGTGTATTTGTTATGTAGATTTAGCAGTGAAAGGGGGACTATCCAATGTCTATTGTTAAAATTAAATATAATACAAATCTGTCAAAATTTTAAAGTCTCCTCTAAAGGTTTAATGCTAAAAATGGACTATAATATGCTATAAAATATTAGATTAATTGGCAAGATTGATAAATACAAAATCTAGTTTAATATCAGAAATGAATCTCTTTTCTTGAAATGAATTTGTCCTTCACTCATTTCTGTAAGCCCTCTCTGTTATCTAGTAGAGTAGTACAACTAGCCTAAGTATCTCTATTTTCAAGGTAGCCAAATTTCTAAAGATGTAATTGCAAACACTTTTTTTTTTGCAAACACTTATTCTAACAATGCTCCCAAGTCCTATTTCTTTCTAAGTATGTAAAAGTCAGTGGCATTTCCAAGTGAGAAACTGAGTCCTCAAATAAAAAAAAAACAAAAGAAGTAAGTTTTATTTAATGACATTTTAACATGTGAGGCAAAAATAATAAACATATCATATCTCTTTTTTTCCTTTAATATGTCATGGCATCTTATTTAATTCTTATTGATATTATTGATAATTAACAATAATTAGCTCTAAGTGCAGGAACATAACTGTGATTTAAGGGGGAAAATGTTGCATTTCCTTAGAGATACTGAGTACTAAGTTTAGCAATAACTTACTAATGCCAACATGGATTGGGAGGGGAAAAAAAGTACTCACTCCGACCAGCAGCAAATATTCTAAAACTGGAACTAGCCTGGAATGAACTGTTGCTCTGTTCACTGAGTCACTGCCTGTGGATTTTCCATTTCAGCTCTGTTTTGGCTGATTTCCCCACAAAGACATGTGACCAGCTTCCTTGTTCCACATCCAGTGTAATGTAGTCTCATACTGCAGTTATATCCCTTCATTGTATGTGTAAACAGGAAAGGGAAATAGATCCTGATAAAGATTGATTTCTTGGCCTTATTCCGAAGTGAGAATGTCTGAGGGTTGAAATGTCTTTGTTTTTGCTACCATTTGTAATTGTTTTGCATGTTGGAGATTTAGAGTTGCTTGTCACTGAAGACTTTTATTTCCCATGATGGACTTTGTTCCCCTTTCCAAATGGGTTAAGTTACTTCAGTTTTATTCACAATCTTAACTGCTTGCTTATTACCCTGATCCTGACCACGATTGGTGAATTCTCAGGATTCTCCATGCTAAATTTCAGTTCTCCATCCTAAATATCACATGAAATTTATATGCTCTTCTTTTCAACTAGTGTAGCTATATGAAATAATCACTTCTTAATTAAGGTCCTTGTTTTTTATTTCAGAAAATTAAATGTATTGTGTCTAATTTGAGGAGGGGAATTTTATCTAGCTTAATTCCATTTATTTACGCACTATAGTTTCTTCATTTGATTGCTTGCCTCTCGCATGCCCCCATCTGGGGACCTGGCCTACAACCCAGGCATGTGCCCTGACTGGGAATTGAACCAGCTACTCTACAGTTCGCAGGCTGGTGCTCAATACGCTGAGCCACACCAGCCAGGGCACTAGTTTTGTCATTTGAAAATAACATTTGACTTACATGATTTCCAAAGGATCACTATCAGATGTAAGTTATACATCTGGGATTCTTATCTAGAATAAATAAAAATAAACAGAATTTAAAATTTATTTCCCAAAGGAAATAATTATTTAATTATTTAAGCTACCACTAAAAACTTTACATTTTAATAGGATATTTTACTCTAATTGCTGCATCCTAAAGTAAATTTTAGATTATTAGAACTTTTTGAAATAGCTTTTGATAATCTGTGCATTGGATTTTCCACATCACAATTTTTAGTCCATACACTGAGAATTATAAGTGCTCTTCTATTTAAAATTGTATTATCCCAATGTAACTGTTTAGAACTTGATTATATATTTTCATTGCTTGATTTTGGTTTCTCTAAATCATGTGTGAGCACAAGGACAAAACCTGTCAAAGATGTGCTCAAAAATGTTCGTCATAGACACAGACAACAGTATGGTGGTTACCAGGAGAGAAAGGGTGGGAAGGTAGTAAAGGGTAATAAAGGAGGCAAAATATATGGTGATAGAAGATGATTTGACTTCAGGTGGTGGCACACAATACAATATATAGATCATGTATCATAGAAATGTAAACTTGAAACCTATGTAATCTCAATAACCAAATGTCACCCCAATACATTTAATTAAAATTTTTTTAAAAGTAAAATAATGTTTGAGTGAATTCGTGAAACTTACTTTTGTATTATACCTCATGGTGCCTCACACAGAGCAGGACTCAATAATTACCAGCTGCTTTATAAGTTGGTAACAATAAGAGATATTTGTAGGGGATTCACACCTTATTAGTGCTCTTAAGAATCATTATCTGCTTTAAGATTTTGAATTATTTTCTGTGGCTAAGTGACAGATTATGTGTTTTTCAGGTACATAAATGTCAGCAGAATAGAATGAGATGAAGTGTTCTGTTGACAATGCAGGACAGCAAATTCACCATCAAACAAAATGTAATTGCTAGGTAGTTATTTATGTTACTTATCCCCTCTTCTGCTTTTTCTTTGGACTCCATTTCTTCTGAATTATCACCATTAGAGTTAATGGTAACAACGGAAAAGAGGAAATATGTTAGGAGAAAATATAAACATAAAATAATATGTATGTAGTAACAGAGGATGTGGTTCCAGTGCCTGAGTTCTCACACCATGTTAATTAGTGATGGGGATTATGAGCAAGAAGCTCCAAAGATTATATGGAATTTAGTTTTGGACAATCCTAGTCCCGTATTTTCCAATCTAAGAAAAATACAGGTAAAACTCAATCTAACAAAGTTAACATTGAGGAACTATTGAAATTCATGACTACATAGCATCTCCTAACTTATAGCAAAATCATTTATCATATTATTAAGTACCACATAAAATATCCAATGACTATCCATAATAGGGAAGAAAGAAGTGTCAGGCAGAGGTGACAGCTCATTTTGATGCTGAGTATTTTGTGAGGGTACTGTATGAGGTTGAAGAAGTCTGTAAATACTCAAAGGCAAATAAGAGCACAAATATCAAATGTGAATCTGAGAACATAAGAGGGAGCCAAGGGAAATAAAATGGTCTCTGCTGTCTAATAGTGTGTATTTAGGAATAACTAAGATTTACCATTTCCCAGAGAATTAAAAATGCCCAAAACTAGTTTTTTTTCTGTATACATTTCTGAAAGATTCAATACCTAAACTTGTTTATGTTAATGAAATGTAATTTACAATCTCTAAGAAACCCTTAGAAATAATTTTGATCTTTTTTCTGATGGATGTCCCAAATATTCAGTGAACCCCCAGTTATTTTTGTTTTCTCAATTTGGAAGCATCTCCAATATCTCTCCCTTCCTGACACAACTCCAGTCCTAGCTTTTATCATGGAACCCTGAAATTATTACAATAGACTTCTAAATGATTTTCCTATTTCCCCTAATTAAATCCACATTGTACATGTCTACTATATTAAACTTTGTATACAGGGTGGGGCAAAAGTAGATTTACAGTTGTGAGTTCAGGAAAGAGTTTATATTTATACTGTTATTTATTAATCATTGTATTATTTTCAATAAAACCAACTGTAAACCTACTTTTGCCCCACCCTGCTTAGTCATCATTTGACTTCCTTTCTTAGATATCTTCACTGGCTCTTAACCATGTCCATGATAAAGTCCTGTCCACTGTGACTGGTTTTCACAGCTCTCCAAGTTTGTTTCCATACTGAAAGTCTAACCCTGACATCCAGCACTTACCAAACATGAGCTCTGTATTTGAGCTAGGTTGTCTTGATCAGTGTGGTGTGGTCAATTTTATTCCAAATTCTTGTGCTTTTCTCCTTGGCTGGAATAATTCTACTCTCCTCTCTACATAACTACATATAACCATCTACTAAAGCATAGCTTCTGCCCCTCCATTTCCTCCATCCCATTAATTTGGTGTCTGAAAACATGTTTGCTGCTATAATTTAGCTGTGAAATGTTTACTGTATGAATTCCTATTGTCCTTTTTAAAATGAGGATGTGGCTCACATTTTACTCCTCCAATCTATACCCCTACTACTATACATTATATTTTGCATGTAGTAAATTAACTTCAAATATACAGTAAGGTCCCTTGCTTAAAAACTATCACCAAAAGCCTATTGATTTGGATTTGACAAATATAAAAAATTCATTCATAATGAGTGATTTGCTTTTATATGTAGTTGTGTTCTGTCAAAGTGGTTAGACAATCCATTCTCTAAATACTGCACATATATTTTTTAAAAAGTTGCTAAGCAACCTTTTTGTTTAAAAGCAATGTATACATAAATTTTATCTCAGCCTTATATTTCAATTATCCTATACTTCGAGTGAGCTGTATCTAAATTAGGTTTTATTACTAAATCATCAAGTGGATCTGTTTGATATCAATAATTATTGAGGGATTATGAATATTCCCAAACAGGGAATTAATCAATTTTTTATCTGGAATCAAGGAGCAGTCATAAATACCTTGTTATACCAAAATCTTTTCTTATTGTTCCTGAATGGGAATAGAAACCATTTAATCCACAGAGAAAAAGGATCTTCACATTCCATCACATTTTACATCTACTAATCAAGGCTATCAATTATGTAATACTATAATGAGATAATGGAAAAATGTCAAGATTAACATATTTTAACTCATGATGAACATGTCCAACAGAGTCCCTTACCCAAACCTTCCTGCCAAAGCATGTTTTCGATTGGCAACATTTTAATAAAACAAGGATTGAAGAGGTACAATAGGCAAATGAGATAATGAACATTAAATTATGTCCCATTATTTTTTAAAGGGAAAATTTATGCCAACACTAAGAGAAATGTAACAATTGTAGTCACACTTCTGATTATATTTCATGTCATTTTTTATCATCATGCTGGGAAAATGATATTGAAAGAGAGATCTTTTGAACAAATGTAATAAAAGAAACCATGTGAACCCACAAACAATTACAAGATTATTTTCGAGAAAAGTAAAATTTGTCCTTTGGCAATTCCACAGAATATAACAAAAGTGTATTTTCCAATAGTGTTTAATGGGAGGAAATAAGAATGAGGGGTTAAAGAAACAAAGTGAAAGGATTTTCAAATATTTTATGGCTATATATCTTAATACATGCCTATGACCTGCATGTTCACCTTAGGCCTCTGCATTCCCATTTGTAGAAAAAGAATATATTTAAGAGGACTTAATGACCACACATTTCCAAAATGGACTTAAAAGTCTTTCCAAATGATGAAGGAGAACTTTAAATGTTTAGAAACAATCAAACTGTGATTGTTTGAAATACAAATTTATGTATACTTTTTCTTTTTCACAAAATGAGTACAACCAATGTACGAATTAGAAAGACAGTACAGATGCATTTCAAAGTGGCAAAGTTTCAAGCACACGGCCAAACCGCTATGACAACTGTTGTCCACAAACATCTGCATGCAAACGGTAGTGGGTTAGAATGTTTCAGAGCAACTAATAGTGTTTGTTAGCAGAACTACATGGTAAAAAATTTAGAAAAGTAAAAGTACATATCTCACTAAAATCTTACATAAAATATCTCATTATTGACTCATATATAAACATAATGACATCTAAATCCAGAAAATAATTTCTTAGTGCACAGACTTGCAGTAAATTTTGTGACAAAAGAAAAGGGTGGGGGGGGGTACGTGAGGATAAAGGCTGAGAGATGGTGACTATGGAAAAAAACTGTCTAATTAAAATTTTAAAAAAGAGATCACAGCAAGGACAGGTGTGCACGTTAGAAAACAGGTTGCAGAGGGACCAGAGCTGGCAGAAAGTAACAGACAGAGATTTAGGTGGAACAGAACAAATGGCTATAAACAAAAGTGATCATGAATCTCAGAAGAGAATAGGGAGGGATTTTTATATGTTACTAAGCAAAATTCTTCTGTAATGTACTGTAAGTTAGATAGATTGTAATATGAGTTATAGTAAAATCTTGGCCACAACTATCTTACAACATCATGAAAATCAAATATAACATTTGTGAAAGTGCTGTACAAAGTATAAAATGCTTCATGTAAGACAAACACTATTTACTCAAAATGCAAACAAAACTTCTTATTCCAACTCTGGAGAAGGCACACAATGAGCTCTCCAGAGAGAGGGGAGAAAATCTCACTCTGATCCAATCCCAGATTTTCTTGTAACTGCAGGCTTTATAGTCATTCTATGGGCTGCCTTTGAGGACACAGCAAAGACACTATAATTTACTCTAATGGATGAACATGTGTGCAATGTCATACAAGAAGTATGTGGAGAAAAATTCTTCTTAATCTGTGGGGAAAAAAAGAGATTTCTTTCCCTGTTCCTTAACTTTCATACACTTTTATTGACTGCACAAGTGTGATACTGAATTATGCCAATTTATGCTCTTTGAGGAAGAATGAGAGGGGCAGGAAACATGATAAACATTTACTAAAACATGCCAAAACATGTAACATTTTCCGTCCAACACTAACTACTGGGATAGAAAAAGAAGTCTAAGATGCACCATGTATACGTACACTGCACTGAGTATTTTACAGCTAGGGAACGCAGGCTTGGTAACACTAAATAACTTATTTAAGGCCACTTATTCAACACACAAAGTCATTTTTTTCTGGGACTCAGTTATATCAAAGCCCTGGCACATTCCACAACAACACAGTCTTACATCAAAAAAAGAGGCTATAAAGATTAACAGGTAAAAAGAACCAGCCCATATTTTCAGCTTCCTATTTTCAAGCTCTACCATTAGGTTTTAGAAGTGCTTTGGCATTGTGGAAAATTTCCATTGTTTTTAAAGTTAAACAGCAGTTCCACCATTTCTGATAATGAACTCTCAAGGCAGCTTTCATTACATTAGAAGCACATGCAATAGTTAATCAATATAAAATGTCCTATAATTATCAAAAAAAGAGCACAGAATCATGAAAATACAAAGCTTAAGGACCTCATAAACAATCTATTCAAACCACCTCATTTTATAAATAAGGACATTAAGGCTCAGATAGGTTAAGTGACTTGCTCAGGGTCACACAACTCGTCAGTTCCAGACTCCAGATCAGCGGAACTTGTAGCCTGGGGCTCTGTTCTTTTTCAAACCTGTTAAAAAAAAAAAAGAAGAAGAAGAAAAAGAAGCACAGTTACACATTTAGTCCAGAACATCCTCGAAAATGAGCATAATTAATAAAAGTAACCAACGTTGTGAGGAACGAATAGCGAGTTCATACCAAAAATGAGCTGCCAGTCACCGTGATCAGATCTGTTTCTTTCTGACAACCATGGTTTCCCACTGGGTTGGAGAATCCAAACTGGGTTTCTTCCTCCTGCCCAAAGAAGTCAGCATCAGGATGTACGTTCCATTCTGCTTTGGTCGGCGTCAGTAGTTCTGAGACACTGTTTTCACAAAGGGTGCTTGAAGGAGTCAGAGCATCTGTGTCCACAGTCAGCTTACTGCTGGGGGTCAAAGCCTGGGGCTCCTGACTGGAGTTTTTCATAGCCAGAGAGCCCAGAGATCCCAATGGCCCCGCACTCACGCTGGTGACATCATCCATATCTAAGGGGCTCTGCTGAAACCCGGTGGCTGTCGTTCCAAAAAAGAGAGAGGTATCCAGGCTTTGAGGGAGGTCAGTGGTGGCCATCAAGGCCCGCGGGTCCACAGCCTGCCCTAAGGAATTACTGTTGCTAGCAGGGAGGCTCCCAGCCAGAGTGGAGCTCACAGAAGCCACATCGATAGTCAAGATTCCCGAGTTCACCAATGCCGTGTCCAGCACTGCAGCAGAACTACTGCCAGGCACATCAGAGAAGAGAGACACCAGCTCTGCATCACTGAGATCACTCTGTCCCTGGCTGGTCAGTTCACTGCTGGGCGTGAGAGAATTTGCAGCTTCTAGCTGAGCCAAGAGATCCTGGCCGAGGTTGTGCCTTTTGGCCATGTGGGTCTTCATGCTGTGCTTCGATGTGAAGAGTTTATTACAGGTGGACACTGGGCAACGGCTCTTCCAGGTGTCTACATCCTGCAAGTGTTTCTTAGAGTGAATGTAGAGACTGCTGCGGGCGGAGAACCTGGCACAGCAGCCTTCCACAGGGCACACAAAAGGCTTCGTGCCCAGGTGGGTTATGCTGTGGCCTTTCAGATGCTCGGCCCTCGTGAAAGATTTCCCACAGCCTTCCACAGGGCACATGAACCTCCGGTCGTCGTCGTGCTTCCTTTTGTGCCTTAACAGTTTGGACATGCTGGTGAAGTTCCAGCCACAGCCGTCAAAGTCACAAAGGAAAGGTCTCTCGCCGGTGTGGCTCCGCAGGTGGATTTTCAGCCGACAAGCCTTGTCGTACTGTTTGCTGCAGCCAGGAAAGGAGCAGGAAAAGAGTTCCTGCTCCCTGAAGTGGGCGCGGTTATGGGAAAACAGAGCACTCACCGTGATGAACGTCTTCTTGCAGCCGGAAAAAGCGCACTGGTAGGGCCTCTCGGGCTCAAAGTGGCTGCGCTGGTGGGCGCTGAGCTTGGCCTGCGTGGGGAAGCTGTCTTCGCACACCTCACACTTGAACGAGTTCTCCTGCTCGTGGCCCTTCATGTGCGCCTTGAGGTTGTACACGGTGGTGAAGCTCTTACCGCAGCCCTCCGCCGGGCAGCCGAAGGGCCGCAGTTTGTCGTGCGACTGAAGGTGCCTCTTGAGCTTGTAGGAGGTGGTGAATGTCCAGCCGCAGCCGCCCAGGGGGCACTTGAAGGGCCTCTGGCCCTGGCTGCTGCTATGCGTCAGCAGGTGCACCTTCAGCTGGTGCTTCTTGGCGAAGGTCTGTCCGCACTGCGCCTCCGGACACAGGTACAGCACCACGCCCGGGCCCGGGCCCAGTGGCCCGCGGGGGCTCTCGGCCGCGGCCGGGCCCTCCGCCTCCTCCTCCGGCGCAGGGGCGGGCGCGGGTTCCGCGGGCTCGGCCAGCAGGAGGTCCGGCGGCAGCTCCGGGCAGTCGCCAGGCTGCGCGGCGTGTGGGACCCCAGCTTGCGGGGCGACCAGACCGCCGGGCTGCGGGGCAGGCGCGACCCCGGGCTCCCAGGCTGGCGGCGGGGGCGTGGCCAGGGTCAGGACGCCGTTCTCGAAGCGCAGCAGCAGGTTCTGGTTGTGGATGGTCACGGTGCCCGCGAAGGCCGCGGCGGGGCCCAGGCCTGGGGCGGGGATCGGGGACGGGGCCGGGGCGGGGAGCGCGGACAGACAGCGGGGCCCTGGCGCAGGGCGGCCCGCGGGGTTCGCGCCGCTCTCGCCCCCCTGGAGCCCTGGGCCGGGTTCGGCTTCCTCCCTCCAGACGGGCCCTGCGGCCTGGCCCGCGCCCGGGGTCTCCACGTCGCCACCCACCGGGTCCAGCAGCACCAGGAAGAAGTCGCCGCCGCCGCCGACGCCGCCGCCGCCGGCGCCGCCGGCCTGATCTGGCCTCGGCGCCAAAGGGCTCGGGCCTGAGCCCGGGCCCCGTGAGGCCGCGCGGGCCTCCTCGCGCCGCCGCCCGGGCCCGCCATCTTGGGGGCCCCGGAGCAGCAGGAGGCGGCGCGCGGGGGCCTGGCCAGCCCGCGGGTCAGGGCCTCCGTGGATTCGGCCGCCGCCCGCGGGGCTGCCAGCGCCGCCGCCCTGTCGCATCCCGCGAGCCGGGAGCAGCCTCGGGATTTCCATCTCCGCGTCTGAGAGGCTCTGCTGGAACCAGAGCCGCGGAGGAGGTGCGACCCCGCCCCCTGCCGCGGGCCCGAACACGTTCCTGAAAGGAAAAAAAAAAAAATGTGCAATGCGCAGAAACTGGCCCTATCAGATATTAAAACGTGTTTAACGCCACAGTGATTTAAATATTGTGGTACCGGGTCTCTGGAACAGAAAGAAAGCCCAGAGGCAGAGCCTGGTATGCATAAATAAATTCCACAGTTAACAGGAGTAGGAAATCCAGCAGATCTTCCCAGGTAATGGGCAAGAGACACTTCACTCGGTAACCGGTGCTGGAATACCTACGCGTCTATCTGCTAAAGGCAACTGAAGTCCGTACCTCCCTGTATAGACCAAAACAAACACCCCAGCCCCTCCCAGTGCTAAGCGTGGTGCTTAGTACTGCTCACGTGTGAAAATTCGTTGACTGGCTGGCTGGCTGGCTGGCTGGATTGATGGATGAGAGACTATTCCTCGGAGAATACAGTTTGTGTCAACGTTACTCTACCCTGCCACTAGGAATTGCCACTGAAAATGATGTCGTCGTCGTCCTTCTTGTTTGTTTTCCTGGCCAACTTCCCTATCCAGAATTGTCTTGCGCAGGAAAGTGGGGCACATACTTAATATTTTTTTGTTCTGCTGATGCAGAAATTACAATCAGTAGGAGGTGGGGCCAAAACAGATTAGCACTGTTCAGCCTAGAAAGCAAAGCCTGGGGGATGGAACAATTTCTATTGAAATCTAGAAAACCCAAACTGTAACCGAAGGCGGGTCCGGCTGCCTGCCTGCCGCGGAGAGCCAGTACTCCAGAGACAGGTGCCCTTGGAAAGGAAAGTGGTTTATTTGCAAAAGCTGGCTATCTGGAAGATGGGGGACCCCTGTCTCAAAGCTCATCTCCTGGAAGATGGGGGACTCCTGTCTCAAAGCCCATCTCCACCTCTCAGTGAAGGCAGAGGTGTTTTATAAGGAGGGAGAAGGGAACAGAACCAAGACATCAAGAGAGGGGGTTGCAGAGTTCTCTAGTGCAGAGGAGCAGGGTCCGTTCGATAAGGCAAGTGGGGGTCCCGTGCGCATCATCCTGGTTTAGTCACGCTGGCTTCATGGCCCTGGGACTCTGTGGTTGAAGGTCAGCAAATCTCCCCGAGCTGGGATGCCTGAGGATCCGGGTCTGTATCTTTCGAAACTGGTTCCTAGGATTCTCATACGAACATGCTGTTCATCTATAGGCCACGTATTAGACCGAGTCAGCACTTACAGGAACAACATCAAAACAATGGTGGGCTGGGTTACAATTTCCCACCGTTACAAAACCACTGCCCGGTTCTCTCTATACAGTGCACGACCTAGGCCAACTCTGCACTTCCACCATCGGTTCCGGCATGGACAGTTCACGTCCAGTCTCACAGCACAAGGAGGACAGGCCTCAGCTTTCTCTAGATTCTTTAGCACGGGGAGGTCTCTGGGTGGAAGTACCAGTTCGATGTGGTAAGGTTGAACCCTAAGTCACTGCAGTGAAGTCTCCCGAGAAAAATGCACAGATGACCATGTGCAATGCACCCCCATACCACTACCCTGTGCACCTGCCTACATTTAGTTGTGGTGGCCCAGTCTCACTGTGAAGGATTTGGCCTGAGATGCCTAATGATCTTGTCATTGATGATGTTGATCCTCCAGTTTGTCTGTCATCAGTAAGTTGGGAATTGATATAAAGATGGGGTGAAATGGCTAGCAAGAGAGATGTTTACAGAGATGACTTGATGATGGGGTACCTATAAGTTTAAAGAATCCCTGCTTCCCCCCTTTTTAATGACAATGTCCACTGGCCGATCTCTTGATTCGAAGATCAGGTGTTTCACCCATAACAATTCAAACTTCATCAAAATTTCTACTTCACGTAATTTTCTTTGTATTACATTTATTTGGAGGGAGCGTTTTTCACATATGCGGTACAGAAGATTGCATAAAACATACGTGCCAGGTTTAGACACTTTATAAAAGCAAACACCCATGTAACCAGGACCAAGGTCAAGAGATAGACCACTGCCAGCCTCCCAGAATTCCTCCCAATCCCAACCCACTCCCTCTCCCATGCATAGAGTCATTCTCCTGACTTTGTGATAATCATCTCGGTGCCTTTTTGTATAGCTTCACCACTTTATATGAAGTTACATCAACAGAATTATGCCGTGTGCTTCCTTTTATAGCTCCCTTCTTTTGTTCTGCACCATAACTGAGAGATTCATCCATGTCATTCAGAGTAGCTGTCGATCCTCTGTCTCCATTGTTGACTAGAATTCCAGCGTATGATTTTAGCAAAGTGATTGTGGTATGATTATACCATCTGTAGTAGATGGACACTAAGGGTTGTTTTCAGTTTTTGACCATTGCTCTGAACAGTGCTGCAATTAGGCAAGAAAAGGAACTAGAGTCATTCCATTCAAGAAGAACGATGTGAAACTGTCTGTTTGCAGGCGACGTGCTCATGTACGTAGAAAATCTTAAAAACTCTTCACCAAAAGTGTTAGAACTAATGAATGAATTCAGTATAGTGTCCGAATGTGACATCAACATACGAAATCCAGTTGTATCTAAACATTAACAATCTACTCTAAAAAGAAAAAAATAAGGAAATAATACTATTTACAGTAGCATCAGAAAGCACACACTATTGAAGACTAAAGTTAACTAAGGAGGTGTACATGGAAAACTACAAAGCACTGATGAGAGACATTAAGACAAAAATAAAATGGACAGACATATTCATGGATTGGAAGATTTAATGTTGTCCAAACATCCATTTATGAAATTGGACCCTTATCTAGCATCATTCACAGAAACCAATTCAAAATGGGCTAGAAACTTAAGTGCAATGCCTGCAATTGTAAATCTCCTAGGAGAAAATATTAGGGGAAAGTTCTGGGCATGAACCTGGCCAATGATTTTTGTGTGTGTGGATATAACACCAAAACCAGAAGCAAGCAATACCAGAAATAGACAAATGCGGCCACATCAAACTAAGAAGTTGTGTCCAACAAAGGAAATAATCAACAGGGGGAGAAAAGTCAACCCATGGAATGGAAGAAACCATGTAGCTGATGAGGGGATAATATTGAAAATATAAAGGAATTTTTTTAAAGATTTTATTTATTTATTTTTAGAGAGGGAAGGGAGGGAGATAGATAGGAGAGAGAGAGAGAGAGAGAGAGAGAGAGAGAGAGAGAGAGAGAGAGAGAGAGAGGGAGAGAAACGTCAATGTGCGGTTGCTGGGGGTTATGGCCTGCAACCCAGGCATGTACCCTGGCTGGGAATCGAACCTGGGACACTTTGTTTCCCAGCCCGCACTCAATCCACTCAGCTACGCCAGCCAGAGCTAAAGGAGTTTTTTTTTTTTTCTTTCTCCACTTCAGGAGGAAAAAATAACTGAAAATGGGCAAAGGACTTGAATAGACATGACTACAAAGAAGACATACAAATGGCCAACAGCTATACGAAAAGATGTTTAACATCACTAATTACCAGGGAAATGCAAAACAAAACCACCGTGAGATACTGCTTGTTTGTGTGGCCAAATTAAAAATGTATCCATGCATTTCCTGACTGGGGGTGGTGGTGGTGGGGAGGGGGGAGAATGGAGACAACTGTACTTGAACAACAAAGACACATTTTTTAAAATTTATTACAAAGATATAATAAGTACTGATGAGGACGTGGAGAAATTGAAACCTTTCACACTATTGGAGGGAATGTAAAATGGTGCAGCTGCTATGGAAAATAGTGTGGAGGTTTCTCAGAAAATTAGAAATAAAACTGTCATGTCACGTAGCAATCCCCCTTCTGGGTAAATGTCCACAAGCATTGAAGTCAAGATCTTTGAGAGACGTTTACACCCCCATGATTATTGAAGCCGTATTTACAATAGCTAAGATATGAAAGCAACTTCAATGTCCGTCAACAGATAAACTGATAAGGCAAATGGCGAACATGCCTACAGTGGAATGACATTCAGCCTTAAAAAAACAAGAAAATCCTGCCAGGTGGGACACAACAGAGAGCCTTGAGGACATTATGGTAAGTGAAGTAAGCCAGTCACAGAATAACAAATGCTGTATGATTCCATTTATATAGAATGTAAAATAGTCAAGCTCATAAAGGCAGATACTTACTTTTATTGGGACTTGACTTTTTAGAGCAGCTTCAGTTTCTCTGTGAAATTCACGGGCATGTACAGACATTTTTTATAAACCCTGCCGTCATGCGTGCAGTCTCCCCCATTGTAAACATCCCCCATCAGATGCACGTTTATCACAACTGATGAGCCTGCTTTGACACCTTATAATCACCCAAAAGCCATAGTTTGCATGGCAGTCCACTCTTGGTGTTGTCCATTCTCCTGGTTTGAACAAAGGTATAAGGACATAGACCCATCATCATGGTGTCATAAAGAGCAGTTTCACTGCCCTAGAATCCCTGTGTCCTGCCTATTTACCCCTTCCCCCCCAGCCCCCGGCAACTACTGACCTTTACTTTCTCCATAGTTTTGGCCTTTCTTGAATCGCATTTAGTTGGAGTCGTACACTAGGTAGCCTTTTCAGATTGGCTTATTTCACTTCATGATATACATTTACAATTCCCTGGTGTCTTTTCATGGCTTGATAGCTCATTTCTTTTAGCCCCGGGTAATTTTCCATTGCTTGTATGTATCATAGGTTGTTCACTTACCTGCTGAAGGACATCTTGATTGCTTCCAACTTTTGACGATTGTGAATAAAACTTCTTACTATAAAAGCGTGCAGGTTTTTGTGTGGATAAGTTTTAAAGCCAGTCTGGTCAACACCAAGGATGGTGATCGCTTGGTAAGCGTATGCTTAGTTTTGTAAGAAGCCACCAAACAGTCTCCCAGATGGGCTGTGCATGTTTGCACTCCCACCAGCAGTGGACGAGAGTTCCTGCTCTTCCACATTCTCGGCAGCATTCCATGTTGTTAGCATTCTGGACTTGGCTATTCTAATCGGTGTGTAGGGCTATCTTATTTTGTTTTAGAAGCCGCGGTTTTAATGGTGTTTGCCAGGTGCTAGTGAGATGGGGAAATGGAACATTGCTTTCAACATGCACAGAGTTTTCGTTTTGCAAGGTGAATCTATTTTTAGAGATCTGTGTGCCTATAGCTAACAGTAATGCATTGCACAATTTCAAATTTGTCAAGCAGATAGACCTCATGTTGAGAGAAAAATTAATGCTTGTAAAATGCCATGAATGTGGCTGTGGCACCATGTGAACCCATGGATGGCAGTATGTGCAGAAGCATTGCATGCAGGAAAGGCGAATTCTTATCCAGAGTAAGTGTCTACTATGGTAAGCAAAAAAAGCTGCCGTGACTTGATGGAAGCTGTAAAATGTAATCAAGCTGTCAACAGGCTGATCACCCGGGGAATGATACTGAGCTAAGTACTCTGTATTGGTCCGTGTCTTTGGCAGACTGGGAATTCAGCAGTGGCTGTAGCCAGGTGTGCCCTGTTGGGAGAACCCTCATGTTGCTGAGACTGCGTAATCTATATCTCTGGTATTATGTCCACTATGTTCTTAAGCCCATCACACAATGACAGAATGGCTGGGGAAAGAGGTGGATAGCCACAGAATGGGTCATCCTATTCATTTACTTATTAAAATCCTCCTTTAAATACACCACCACTTGGTAGGCACTCACATGGGATACAGATATCTTCACTGATGTTGTTGCCTATTCAGAGTGGTCTACCTACATGTCTCCTTCTCAGCCCTTCTTGCCATTAATTTTCTAAACATTTCCCTTCCAAGGCCGATTCATGTGGCGAAACTCTTGGTGGCAGCCATGAATTGGTATACGATTGCACGTGTCCCCATTTCTTTTTACAAACAGAATGGACAACCCAGTGCATTGTTCTAAGTTGTGCCCACTGGAAGGCTTTTCCTTTAAACTGTCCTTCATTATTATTCTATGACAGTTGTCCCAATGCGCCCCCCTCCGCCCATCGCCCCCCCCCACTCCCACAGTCAATTCCTACACTGTTGCCCATGTCTGTGGGTCATTCTTACATGTTCTTTGTCTAGTCCCTTCCCCTTCTTTCCACCACTGTCCCCCTTCCCCTTCCCCGTCCCCTCTGGGCATTTTCAGTCCACTCCATGTTTCCATGCCTGTGGTTCTGTTTGGTTCCTTACTTTATTTTGTTCATTAGATTCCCCTTATAGGTGAGATCCTATGGTGTTTGTCTTTCACTGCCTGGCTTACTTCACTTAGCATAATGCTTTCCCGTTCCATCCATGCTGTTGCAAATGGTAGGAGCTCCTTCCTTCCTTCCTTCCTTCCTTCCTTCCTTCCTTCCTTCCTTCCTTCCTTCCTTCCTCCCTCCCTCCCTCCCTCCTTCCCTCCCTCTCTCCCTCCCTCCCTTCCTTCCTTCCTTTCTGCTGCATAGTATTCCAGTGTGTAAATGTACCACTGTTTTTTGATCCACTCATTTACTGATGGGCACTTAGGTTGTTACAGCACTTGCCTATTGTAAATAGCAGTGCTACGATCATAGGGGTGCGTAGGTTCTTTTGAATTGGTGACTCGGGATTCTTAGGGTATAATCCCAGCATTGGAATTGCTGACTCAAAAGGCAGTTCCTTTTTAGTTTCCTCAGGAAACTCCATACTGTTTCCCACAGTGGCTACACCAGACTGCATTCCCACCAGCGCTACACTAGGGTTCCCTTTTCTCCCCATCCTCGCCAGCACTTGTTGTTTGTTGATTTATTAGTGATGGCCGTTTGTGACAGGTGTGTGGTGATATGTCAATGTGGCTGCAATTTGCATCTCCCTGATGGCTAGTGATGTTGAGTATCTTTTCCTAGGCCTATGGGCCTTCTGTTTGTCCTACCTTGAGAAGTATCTATTCAGATTCTTTGCCCATTTTTTCATTGGATTGTTTGTCTTCCTGGTGTTGAGTCGTGTGAGTTCTTTATATGTTTTGGAGACCAGACCCTTGTCCGATGTACCATTGGCAAATATGTTCTCCTATACAGTCAGTTCCCTTTTCATTTTGATGATGTGTTGCTTTAGTCGTGCAGAAGCTTTTAGTTTGATGTAGTCTCATTTGCTTATTTTTTTTTCCTTTATTTCCTTGCCCTAGGAGTCATATTGGCAAAAATATTGCTGTGTGGGATATCTCAAATTTTCCTGACTACGTTTTCATCTGGGACTTTCAAGGTGTCACGACTTATATTTAACAATAAAACATGATTTTAAAAAAAGAAGAAACAGCATTTTCTTTGCTTGGCTATACATCCATTGTCATCCCATGTATCCAAGGGAGCCCAGGTGATACACAATCTCTACCTGACCTTTCTGGTATATTTTCTGCTCTCCAGCCACACTGGCCATTGGGGCTTCCATCCCCAGCTTCTGCTAAGTCATCTTTTAGAGCTCAGCTCAAGTCACTGCCTAGGGAAAACTTCCTCTCATAAAACCCCTTTGCTTGCCCTGGCTGGTGTGGCTCAGTGGATTGAGCACTGGCCTGCAAGCCAAAGCATCGCCAGTTCCATTCCCAGTTGGGGTACATACCTGGGTTGCAGGCCAGGTCCCCGGGGTGGGGGGTGCATGACAGGCAACCAACATGTTGATGTTTCTCTCCCTCACTTCCTGTCTCTCTAAAAATAAATAAATAAAACCTTTGTTAAAAAGAAGCCCTTTACTTAAGCTTCCTTTGTTTTATGCTCTCAAGTATTTCATAAATATTCTTGATTTGTGAACACTTAGTCACATTATTATTTCCCCCCGCTCCTGCTAGACCTTAAGCTGTACTTACAAATTCACATTATTTTTTCTTCCTTATGGTAGAACGATACCCAAGGTTTGATTGACTAAAGCCATGAACATGTCCAAAAATAAATCACCTGTCCTTCAGAAGTGCTTCCCAAAGAGGCTGTGTCTCTCAGCTCTCCATTTGGGACTATGCCTGCATATCACACAGACTCATCTCTGAATCAGTGCCAAGTGTTCTGACACTGTAATCCGATGGTAGGGCGTGGCCCATGAGTCCATACGTGCACCAGGAAGAGAAAAGGTAATGCAGCAGGAGTGGGGAACGTGGACGTTTGGGTCGTTTCTCCATGTAAATGACTTGTGTCTTCAGGGCGTGTTTGAACCTTATGTAGTTCATACCAGCGCCATTTGATGGTAAAGTTCTGCTGTGCGCAACAGATTTTATGTCTGAATTGGCCAGACAGCTACAAGTTCATGACAGGTAGTTCAGGTGGTTACCTGGTGGTCCACGGCCAAGTATTCAGTCTCTACTAGGGCCCACTCGCAAGCCAAGAGAAGTTTCTCTAAAGGAGGGTAGTTAATGCACAGATGGCCACAAGACTTTGCTCCAAAATTCTGAGTTTCTTTTCTGTAAATCACCTGTAGGAGACTGCTAAAAGTTCCAAAGGGCATTCCTGTTGACACTGACACTTTAAGCCCTTGGATCTGCTGGATCATATGACACAAATTGCAAAAGCAGGGAAGTTTGCGTGACAGCTTTGACCTACTGCAGAACCTTCTTTTGTTCTGAATTCCACTGAAAACTAGCAGATTTTCTTGTCCCTTGGCAAATAGGCCAGAATAGTACAAGCCAGTGAGAAATCTAAGGAGGCCCGCTCATTATTGTGTCACTTCTTTGGTTGTAGGAGAGCCAAATACAATAATTGACCCTTAACCGTAGAAAAGCTACCTAGGCGTGCCCCATAGCACCGGAACCTAGGAGTGTCCCCGAAGCAAAGGGCCCCTATATTTTTGTTGGGCTTATTTTTCACCGTGCGATAGGCAAATTCCTCACCAATAAGTCTAGGATAGTTGCTAGTTCTTGTTTATTAGGCCCGATCGACATCATTGTGTTGAACCACTGTTATGTGCTGTGGGAGGAAAAAACAACCCAGATGCCTGTGGACTAAATTATGACACAGGGCTGGGGAGTTAACACAGTCC
This sequence comes from Phyllostomus discolor, assembly GCF_004126475.2. Taxonomy (NCBI): domain Eukaryota; kingdom Metazoa; phylum Chordata; class Mammalia; order Chiroptera; family Phyllostomidae; genus Phyllostomus; species Phyllostomus discolor. The sequence continues at coordinate 37,003,780 of NC_050198.1, read as the reverse complement.
TGGGCCAGAACACTGAGGTCATGGAGCTAGCATTGCCAGCTGAAAGAAAACGGCTTTTCTAGATGGTGGCAAATCGCTTTCTGTAGTGGTTGTAACAATTTACTGTCTTAACAGTAGCAGAGAGAGTTCCTGCTGGTACACATCTTAGCCTACCCCAAGAAGTGCCAGACTTTAAATCATTGTTTGCTTTTAATATTAAGCTATTGCATGTTCTCACGTGTCTAAAAGCCTTTTAGACTTTTCTCTCCTGTGAAAGGTCTGTTCGAATGCAACTCTCACCCATTTCTCTGTTGTTTTACATCATGTACTTACTGATTTAATGAACTCTTTATGTGTTTTAAATACCAGTCCATTGGTGGTTATATGATGGGCCAAAACATTCCCTTGCTCTGTTGTTTGTGTTTCCGTGTGCTTTACGCAGTGCTTTGGGAATAGAAGGTCTCAATCGTAATATAGTCTAGTCCCCCAGTCTGTGGTTTCAGTTACCTGTGGTTAATTATGGTCTCAAATATGAAATGGAAACTTCCAGAAGTGTGTAACTTATAAGTTTTGAATTCACATCATTCTGGGTAGCAGGGTGAAATCTCACACTGTCCACACTCCTTTCTGCCCAGGATGTGAACCATCCCTTTGTGTGTACAGCGTATCAATGCTGTACACAGAGTCCAGAAAGATATTTCCAGAGGGAGGAGGGAAAGAGAGAGATATTTCCGGAGAGAGAAAGAGACCACATTTGCATAACTTGTATTACTGCATATTGTTGTGATTGTCCTATTTTATTAGTAGTTGTAGTTATTAATCTCTTACTGTGCCTAATATATAAATTAAACTTGATTGTATGTATGTATGTATGCATGTATGTATATATGTATAGGAAAAAGCATAGTATGTACAGATTTTCAGGCATCCTCCGGGTGTCTTGGAATGTATCTCCTGCGGGTAAAGGAGGGCTACTGTAGTCAAATCTATCGATCTTCCCCTTATGGTTAGCGCTTTCTGTTTTAAGAAATCTGCCCCAGCCCTGGGGCCATACAAATATTCTCTATATTGTTTTTTAAAATATGTATGGCTTGTCCTTTCACACTTAGGTCTTAATCCCCTTGCAATTGTTGTTTGTGTGGAGAGGGGTTCTGTTTCCTTTCATGTGGATACCTGATTGTCTCAGTAAACCATTTATGGAAAAGTCTGCACTTTCCCAGCTTATTTGCAGCACCACATGAATCATAAATCCAGCGTCTACCTAGGTATGGGTTAGTCTCAGTTCATCCGCCTATTTGAAATGCCGCACATCAGTATTAATTACTACAGCTCTATAGCCAATCATGATGTTTGGAGGAGGCCAGTCAATTCTACCCTGTTTGTCAAATCATCTTGGTTATTTTCAGCCTCTGTTGACTCCATTTAAAGTATTAATGATTAGAGAAACTTCAGCCGTAAGCTTGTTTGAAGTTCTAATTATGCTTGTGTTGAGTTTATAGATTTGACTTCAGTATTGAATGTTTGATTAATGGAGATGGTCTGTCTCTCCTTTTATAAACACTACTTAATGTGCCCCAATAATATTTTCTATTTTTCCCATGAGGACATTTTACCCTAGGTACTTCATATTTGAAAAGAATTATTTTTGACATTTTTATTTTCTAAATTTTTTGCTAGTAATTAGAATGCAAATGGATTTTATATGTTGATTATTTGCCCTCAAATCTCCAAATACCTTGAGTCTAACATTTTGTCTGTAAATACCTGTAGAGTTTAATGTACACCATCACATCATTTACAATTATGTGGGTCTTATTTATTTCCATTTTGTCTGTTTCTTTCCCCCTCCCTCCCTCCCTTCCTTCCTTCCTTCCTTCCTTCCATCCTTCCTCCCTCCCTCCCTCTTCCCTTCCTTCTTTCCTCCCTCCCTCCCTCCCTCCCTTCCTTCTTTCCTCCCTCCCTCCCTCCCTCCCTTCCTTCCTTCTTTCCCTCCTTTCATTTTGCTACTCTCTCTGGGTGATAGTAGACACTCTTACTTGATGCAGCTCTCAATGTGGAAGCTTTCAGTAATTCTAAGAATGATATTTGGAATAGATGTGTTCTGGAACAATCATGATCCCAGCAGGAGACAGAAAGTACACACCAGACAGGGGAAATTTAACATAAAGAATTATTAAACTATGATAAATGTATAACATATAGGATATAATAAAACAGTCTATGGTATTTCAGGGCTGAGGAAGAATACCCAGGGAAAGACCAACTTGCAATGGGGGCCCCTCCCCAAGGATGGAGTTCACTCCTCATTGGAGAAGGTGTAGGAGATGCCACTGGACAGCAGAGAAGCTTGCTGGTTTGCCCGTGCCAGAGCTGGACTTGGAACCATAGCTGGTCTACAGTTGCAGGGTAAGCAGGAAGCAACCCTCTGGAGCACGTCAGTGTGGACATGCCATAGGTAGTGGCCAGTGTGTGGACATGTAGTAGGAATAGGGGTTCTGGTGGAGCTGGAGGCCTGGAGATAACAATGTCATGGATGTAGAATCCGGAGGGCCTCAGTGTTGGGAGGGCTGTAGCACTGGGAGCACTACAGGAGATAAGGCTGGTATTGGTAGGGGTGGGGCAGGAGAGCAAGCAAGCATAGGGAAACAGTGAGTAGGTGGCTTGGAGCACAGGATATCCCCATGAAGAGGGCCACAGAAAGCTGATCACCAGGCCACATCAGGATTGCATGTTCAACGACACGAGGACAGTTGTTATGGGCTGATACCTGTGAAAGGACACCCAGAATATCCTACCACCCACACCTCCGAGAGCCAGAAGTCACAGGAGAGCCACTTCCTCCTTTAGTGTCCTTCTAGCATCTTCTATGATCAAGTCCAACATCATGCTCACTTTGAAGAAGACATATTGAAGGAATTTGCCCATTATCAGGGAGCACATATTGAAGGGTGGATTTAGACCAGAGAGGCAATACATTGATAATTGGCTTCATATCCCTTATGAGTTTAGGGGAGCCCCTTCTCGTCTTAGTTTGTGTGAAGAGTAGACACCCTGCCTGCCAGGGTTATTGCTGGCTCACCCAAGGAAGAGTATCTGTCATCCTGTTGTTTCTCCATACATTATTGGGTTGGCCAAACAGTTTGTTGAGTTTTTTTTTTTTCTTTCCATAAAATAAAGGACATACGTTTCATTTTCACCAATAACTTTATTGGTGTGGATATTTTGAGTATGCCGGCTATCTCCTGTGTGGTATAACGTTGATTGTTCTCAATTAAGGTCTCGATTTGATTGCCATTCGTTTCAGCTGGTCTACCAGCTGGACGATGGGCAGAGCATCGTCCATCGTCCAATGAGAAAGCTCCAGCACGAAACTTAGCAAAGCACTTTTGACACGTTCGATCAGTCACAGCACCTTCTCCATACACTGCACAAGTCTTTTTGTGAGTTTCAGTTGCTCTTTACCTTTCTTGAAATAATGAAGCATAGTATGCCAAAAGTGTTGCATATTTTCTTCCATCTTCAATGTTAAAATGGCTATGCAAAAATTCACCAGTTTTCATAAGTTTTTAAAACTGCTTGCTGACATGACAGCTGTCACCATACAGCCTAACAAAATTGTGTCGAATCAAGCTAAAGACAACTAGGCGCTACTTGAGCCATGGTACAGAAAAAAAACAAAGTTTTGGACCAACTCAATAATAATTAAAGGAGCAGGGCTGCCTATTTCAGGAGTTTTAATAGACTGCTTCAGATTGTTGGTGGCCCCTTGGTTCCCTGGCTTGAACTGAGTTTTACTGCAAAACAGAGGCTCTGGTACAAAAGCACGTGGTGGTGGTAGCTCAGGGAGCCTGTGAGCCCTGCACTGAAGTCTTACTTGCTGTAGGCCTGCTTGCTGTACCTTGAAGGAGAGCCTCAGTGTGTGGTGACATTGCCTCTTCCACCATAAGTGTGAGTAGCAATTTTTTCCCTGAGGAATAGACTTGTTTATACCTTGAATGCCTCTCTGCTCTCCTGGTAGCTGCACCGGAGCCAAATGGGGAGAGAAGATCCTTGGATTTCATTTAAAGTCATGCCCAAGGGAGCCCTGCCTATGGAGGAGCAGGGAAGAAGATTCCTGTGTTAGTCTTACAAAGTGTATCCATTTACCAGTGTTGGCAATTTGAGTGCTTTAGTTGCACTTTTCTCCATTTCAGACTCCGAGGTGCACACAAAAACTGATGGGAGAAAATGGCACATATTTTTGCTCTTCTTAAGTGGTAAACAATCCATGCTTTAGTGATTGCACTGCCAACTTACATGGAGAATGCTCGACATTCTAGTAAAAAACTGTTTTTGGTGTGTCTGTATTCAATAGATAGAATGAGATACCAGTAAATCAGGAGAGAGAAAAACATTACTAACAGTGAAGAAAAGAGTACATGTATAGCATCTGAAGTAATAGTTGGGAAATAAGAGCCCAGATACAAAAAGGGCGATGCACATTAAAACGGACAAATAGAATGTATGGTGCCAGGTGGTACTGGAAGTATCGGGGGGAACACTTTGTCAAGTGTCTGACAAGGTGTCTGACCACAATGCTGCACACCTGAAGCTAATGCAGAATAATATGAATGTAAATTGCAAGTGAAAAAGAAAAAAAAAAACAAGTAGAGAAAATATGTTTTGAAGAGTCTGACTTATTATTCACTTTAAAGAAAAGCAAAGTGGCTAATAAACTGTCAAAGAACTTTCAAGCCATGAAGTATTCTTTCCAGAGATCTTTGATTCCGTGTTTTACTGCTTCTTACATTTAAAAAAGCCCATCTGTGTGTACTCAGGAAGTCCCGATCAAATTCAAAATAGTGACCATAACCAGCGCTTTCCAAAGCTTCTTTCTTCTCCTGTGTATTGCTTTCTTCCCTACCCACCTCACCCCATCTGTATGCAACTGCTGATTTGCTTTCTCTCACTAGAGATTAACTTGCATTTTGTTGAATCTTATGTAAATGGAATCATATACTATATTCTCTGGTTTGTCTTTTTTTTAACACAATGTAATTATTTTGAGAGTCACCCATGCTGGTATTTTAAGGAATGATTCATTTCTTTTTGCTGTCGTGCCATATTTCAGTGTATGGTTATTTGGGTTGTTTCCCGTTTTTGAGTATTACAAATAGGGCCGCTATGAATATTCATGCACAAATCTTTGGACGTATGCTTTCATTTATCTTAGATGAAAACTCAAGAGCAGCAGGATGGCAAGTGCGTTTAACATTGCAAGGAACTGACCGAGTGTTTGCAAATATTCCAAACCACTTACACTCTTATCACACACTCATGAACGCTTGATATGGTCAGTCATTTTACTTGGGGCCATTCTAGTACATGTGTTGTGGTATATCATTTTAGTTTTAATTAGCATGCCCCTAATTACTTACAATGTTGAGAATCTTTTCATGGGCTTAATTGCCATCCGTTTGTCTTAGTGGGTGAACTTTCTGTTCATATATTTGCCCATTGTAATTGTGCTGTTGTTTTCATGTTATTGATTTTCTTTTTTTTTTTTTGCTTTCTCGAGCATTTTAATTTTTCCAGCAATTGCTCTTTTTTTTTTGTATTCGTTTTCCATTACCATTTAGTCCCCTTAGACACCCCACCCTCTGCAATCACCACACTGTGGTCCGTGTCCATGAGTCCTGTTTCCTTTTGTTCCATCACTCCACCCCTTACCCTCACCCGCTTAGCTGTCATGTGCTCTCAATCTATGATTCTGTCTCTCTTCTGCTTGTTAGTTCTGTATGTTCATCAGACTCCACGTAGGAGTGAAATGGTATGCTATTTGTCTTTCTCTGACTGGCTTATTTCACTTAGCATAATGCTCTCCAGATTCATCAATACTGTCGCAAAGGTTAAAACTGTCTTCTTTTTTTATGGCCGAGTAGTATTCCACCATGTAAACGTCCCATAGCTGTGTTATCCACTCATCTACTGATGGGCACTTGTGCTGCTTCCGTATCTTGGCAATTGTAAATAACACTGAAATGGATATAGGGGAGCTTATGTTCTTTTGAATTAGTGTTTTGCATTTCTTAGGATCAATTTCCAGAAGTGAGATCGCTGGACCAAAAGGCAGATGCATTTTTAATTTTTTGAGGCATCTCCATGCTGCTTTCCACAGTGGCTGCACCAGTCTGCATTCCCACCAGGAATGCAGAGGGGTTCTCCTTTCTCCGCATCCTCACCAGCACTTGTTGTTTGTCGATTCATTGATGATAGCCATTCTGACAGGTATGAGATGATGTCTCATTGTGGTTTTAGTTGGCATTTCTCTGATGATTAGTGACATTCAGCATCTTTTCCTATGTCTATCGGCCACCTGTAGGTCCTCTTTGGAGAAGTGTCTATTCAGGTCCTTTGCCCATTTTTTAATTGGGTTGTTTGTTTTTTTGGTAGTGAGTTTTCTAAGTTCTTTATGAATTGTTGACATTAACTTAACCCCTTATCAGATGTATTGGCAAATATGTTTCCCATTCTGCGGGTGGTTTTTTATTTTGTTGATGTTTTCCTTTGCTGTGTAAAAAGCTTTTAGTTCCATGTAGTCCCATTTGCTTATTTTTTCTTCTGTTTCCCTTGCCTGGGGAGATATATCTGATACAACATTGCTATGAGTGATATCTGAGGTTTTGCTGCCTATGTTTTCTCCTAGGATTTTTATGGTTTCAGTTCTAACAGTTAAGTCTTTAACCCATTCTGAATTTATTCTTGTGTTGTGTAAGAAGGCCGTCTACTTTCATTTTGCTGCATGTATCTGTCCCATTTTCTAAACACCATTTACTGAATAAACTGTCTTTAGCCCATTGTATGTGCTTGCATCCTCTCTCGAATATTAATTGACTGTAAAGGGGTGGGGTCATTTCTGGGCTGTCTATTCTGTTCTGTTGATCTATAGGTCTGTTTTTATACCAGTACATGCTGTTCTGATTACTACGGCCTTATGGTATAGTTTCATATTAGGTAGTGTGATTCCTCCAACTTTGTTCTTCTTTGCTGTTGCTGTGTGGGGCCTTTTTAGGTTCCACATAAATTTTTGGAGTATTTGTTCTAGTTCTGTGAAATACGTCATTGGAATCTTGATAGGAATCGTGTTGAATCTGTAAATTGCTTTGGGTAGTATGGACATTTTAATGATGTTAATTCTTCCTGTCCAGGAGCATGGTAAGTGCTTCCACCTATTTGTATCTTCTCCAGTCTCTTTCTTCAGTCTCATAATTTTCTGAGTACAGGTCTTTTACATCCTTGGTTAGGTTTATTCCTGGGTATTTTATCCTTGTTGAAGTGATTGTGAATGGGATTGTTTTCTTAATTTCCCCTTCTGTTACTTCATTGTTGGCAGATAAACGTGCAACTTATTTCTTGATATTCATTTTGTATCCTGCTACTTTGCTGGATTCATTTATCAGTTCTAGTAGTTTCCGGGTGGCATCTTTGGGGCTCTCTATGTGCAGTATCATGTCATCTGCCAATAAAGACAATTGTGCTCCTTCCTTTCCAATTTGGATGCCTTTTATTTCTTCCTCTTGTCTGCTTGCTGTGGCTAGGACTTCTGGTACTATGTGAATAAGAGGTGAAAGTGGACACCTCTGTCCTGCTCCTGATCTTAAGGGTGGGGGGAATGCTCGTAGTTTTAGCTTGTTGAGTATGATGCTGGCAGTGAGTTTGTCATATATGGTCTTTATTATGTTTAGGTATGTGCCCTCTATTTCCACTTTGCTGAGAGTTTTTATCATAAATGGGTGGTGGGTTTTATCAAATGCTTTTCCTGCATCCATTGATATGATCATGTGGTTTTTATCCTTCATTTTGTTTACGTGGTGAATCGCATTTATTGTTTTGTGGAATGCTGTACTAACCTTGCATTCCCAGAATAAATCCCACTGGATCATGGTGTATGGTCTTTTTGATGCATCGCTGTATTCAGTTTGCTGATATTTTGTTGAGCGTTTTAGTGTCTATGTTCATCAGGGATATTGGCCTATAATTTTCTTTCTTCGAAGTGTCTTTATCTGGTTTTGGAAATTAAGATAATGCTGGCCCTGTAAAATGAGTTTGTGAGCCATTCCTTTTATTGAATTTTTTGAAATAGTTTGAGGACAGGTGTTAGTTCTTCTCAGAACGTTTGGTAAAAATTCACCTGTGAAGCCATCCAGTCCTGGCCTTTTGTTCGTTGGGAGTTTTGTGTGTTTTTTGTTTTGTTTTGTTTTGTTTTTTGTTTTTTTGTTTTGTTTTTTACTGCTTCCATTTCAACAGGTATAATCTGGCTATTTCAGGTTCTCTGATTCTTCCTGATTTAGTTTTGGAGGATGTTATGTTTCTACGAATTTATCCATTTCTCTCAGGTTGTCCAGTTTGTTGGCAGATAGTTGTTCATAATATTTTTTTCACAATCCTTAGTATTTCTTCGGTGTCAGTTGTTATTCCCCCTCTTTCTTTCTGATTTTATTTATTGGGGTCCTCTCTCTTTTCCTCTTCATGAGTCTGGTTGAAAGTTTGTCAGTCTTGTTTATCTTTTCAAAGAACCAGCTCTTGGATTCACTGATCTTTTGTATCATTTTTTTTTTAGGCTCGGGTTTTTATTTCTGCTCTGATCTTTATTATTTCCTTCTTTCTATTCACTTTGGGCTTCGTTGTTGTTTTTCAGGTTCCTTTAAGTGTAAAGTTACATCGTTTATTTGAGCTTTTTCTTGTTTTCTTTTCTTTTTGTCTTTCTTTTTTTTTTTTTCTTTTTGAAATGGGCTTCTAATGCTATGAATTTCCCTGTTAGGATTGTTTCCCTGTGTCCCACAGCTTTTGGGTTGTTGTGCTGTCATTTGATTCATTTCAATGTATCTTTTGCATGCTATTGATTGAAAATATTCTTTGTATATTGGAATTACAGGGCTATTGATGGGTGTATTTTTGCAGATATTTTCCCCATTCTGTGTTATCTTTCATTTTCCTAAAGTGTATTTATTAGAACAAATTATTTTAGCTTGAAGGAAGCCCAAATTGTTGATTTTGTTTGCTATAATTCATGCTTTTCATGACCTATTTAAGATATTTTTTTCCAATCCAATTTCACTTAACTTTTGTCCTACCCTTTGTCCTAGAAATGTTATAATGTTAGGTCTTGCTATTTAAGTCTAATGTCATTTTCTGGTTGGTTTTTGTATATGGTGTAAGGGAAGGTTTAACAGTTATTTCTTTTGACTTATGGGTGTCCAATTGTTCCAGCACCAGCTCCTGATAACACTATGCGTTCCCCACCGAATTAGCTTTGCACCTTGGTTGGCAATCAATTGACTGTCCACGTGGGTGTATTTCTGTATTCTCGCTTCTGCTAAATTGATCTGTGTGCCTATAATGTATGCCAATGCCACACTTTCTTAAATTTCGCAGCACCCTGAAATGTCTTGCAACCTGGCGGTCAGCACAAGTCCTACGGCATTGGTATTCATATTCAAAATAGCTTTGGATATTCTAAGTCCTATGTGCCTCCATATAAATCTTAGAAATAGATGGACATTGTTTGGAAACAGTTCTTTATAGGTTTCCTATTCCTCCCTGAATTTTGGGCAGAGGCATTAGCTGGTTTTTTTCAAACTCTTCTTCAACGCTACTGGTACAACAGGCAGCCTTGGAAGAAAATACAGATAGTGTTTTCCTCTGGGACAGATTCGTCTGCTGCTCAGGATAATAAAGATAGTATTTCCCTCTGAGGAAGCTTGTTAAAAGGCCCTTAAAAATATCGGAGTTTCCCCCATGGATGGACTTTGGTGCACTGTCCGCTTGCTCCTGCGGCACATCGGTAAACTTCTTTATGTTGGGTGGAACTCTAAGATGGGGCCCAAGATCTCAGCCTCCTGGTGTACACACCCTGTATAAATCCCCGGGAATGTACATGTGATGGATTTTACTCCTATGATGAGGTCCTGGCACTGTTAACTTTAAGAAAGGGATATTATTTAGGTGGACCTGACCTATCCCATGAGTCCTTTAAATTTGGATCTACAGGTCAGAGACAGAGGAGGACACACACAGGAAATTCTGAAGGTCCAGGGGGCCAAGTGGTGAGAACCTGAGAGTGGCTTCTGAAAGCTGAAATCAACACCAGCCAATAGTCAGCAAGTAACTAGGAACTCAGTTCTATAACCACAAAGAATGAATTCTACCAATATCCTTGAATGAGCTTGGAAGAGGGACCTGAGCACCAGATGAGAACACGGCCCAGCTGACATCTGGATGACAGGCTTGTGAGTCCCTGAGCAGAAGACCCAGTCAAGCCCACCAGGTTTCTCCCTTAGAAGACTGCGAGACAAAGAATGGGTGTACTGTTAAGCCTACTGTTTGTGGGTAATTTGTAATGGCCGCAACAGAAAACTAATACACTGCACCATTCCTCTAAAATAAAACAATAAAATGAAGTAAATAAAATGTTGGAGTTTCCTACACTGTAATGCAAACTCACTTTGTGCATATCATACACCTGCAGTACTTCTTATCATCGGTATGGGACTTGGGGACATTTGGGGACCAGTGCAAAGAAGTTCATGCTGCCCACTGTGGCATGAGTAATAAACCACCTTTTCCATACGACTCCGGAGTCCTGTATCTTCTTCCAGCATCTATGACACTGTGTCAAAACAAATTGTTAGCTTACAGTAGGGTAAAATCTTTGACATTTCGGAAGTTTTGACATGCAGTTGTCAAGAAATGGTAATGTCCAAAGTAGACACTAATGAGACCTCCAAATCCTAACCAGAGTGGGTGGACACAACCGATGCATGTTTAGGTGTCCTGCTTTCAGAGATTTACCAGCCAGCTCTGGGGAATCTTGCCCTTACTTGACATTGATGATTTTTCGACCTATCAGGAAAATCAATGTTTGCTAGGATGTTTGTCTACTCCGTGCTCCCATTGAATGTGTACAATATTTTTTTCATTGCTTTTAGAAAGAGAGGAAGGGAGAGACAGAAACATCAGTGCAAGAGGGAAGCATCGATCGGCTGCCTTCCCATAGGCACCCGGACCAGGGACCCTATGTAGGCAGACTGGGGATCAAACCCGCAATGTATTATAGGTACGTGCCCTGACTGGAAATCGAACCCATAACCTCTCGGTTACGAGAAGACGCTCGAACCAGCTGAGGCATCCCAGCCAGGCCAAAAGTGTAGAATTTTTCTTTTTCATATATTATTTCCCTTTCTGTTTCCTATGCTGTTTGGGGGGAGGGGAGCCTAAAAAGAGCTGGTTTTGTTAGTTAGTTAGTTAGTTAGTTAGTTAGTTAGTTTGTTTGTTGTTTTTACACAAAAGCAACCAGTTTCACTCAGCTGCTTATTGCCCTTTTCAGGGCCCCCAGTCTGTAGAAGTCCAATTTTAAAGGCAAAAGGCAAATTATTATGTTGGATATGAATTTTTTTTGCCATCATTTGATAATCCCGTATCTTGGGCTCTCAATATGTGTAGTCATGTAGGTTTTTGTTCATGTATTTGTAGTAGTTATCCTACATGTCCTGAGTTGGAAAAAAAGGGGGGTCGTGTGAGATTTTACATTCCATTAAGATTAACACACAATTTAAAACTTGTACATTATTTATAAAAATTTGCATGTAATATTTTCCGACTGCAATTGAGCATGGGTAAATGGAACCAGGGAGAATAGAACTGCAAATAAGGGGAACTACTGGAAACACAAAGAGGACAACAGCATGGTGGCCACAACAGACAAGAAAACTACAAGTCATATGGAAAACACATAACAAAATAGGGAAGAGGAAGGCCTTCCCCATCAATAAATGCCTTAATTATAAATGGATTTAACTCCCTAAACAAATGACAAAGGTTGTAGGAATGGGTTTTAAAAGTGACCCTACAACATGCCTTCTAATGGAGAACTACTTTAGATCCAAGGACGCACATACATTGAAACTGAAAAGGTGGAAAGTTGTATTCCATACACATTGTAATCCAAATAGACTTGGGTGGCTATGTCGATATCGAAGTAGACATTATTGTAGGACTGGTATATGAGAAAAAGAAAGAAAATATATATTTTTAAAAGGGCCAACTCACCCAGAAGCTATAAAAATTATAAAAATACATGCCAAAAATACCAGAACTCCAAAATATACAAAGCAAACATTGAAATTAATGAAGATTGAAATACACGGTTACACAACAATGCTTGAGGACCTCAACAGCCCACTTGCAGTAATGGATGGAACAACTAGAGAAAAGATAAATAAGGAAAAATACACTTCCAGAACACTCTACATCAATTGGCCCCAACATGTATATAGAGAACAGTGTACCCAACTGCAGCAAAATACACAAACGTTTTTCCCCCTCATATGCATGTGGTACATTTTCCAGGATAGATCGTATGTTATATCATAATATAGATCTGAATAAGTTTGAAAATTTGAAATCATATAAAGGAGCTTTTCCAACCACAATCAGCAACATAACAATAGCAAAATGTGGGGTGGGGGTGGGGAGGACAGAGGTGTAAAACAGTTCTCCATCAATCAGATAAAAATAGTACATCCAGAGAATTCACAGATATGTAGAAATTAAACAACACACTATTAAGCAACCGATGGTTCAAAAAGAAATCAAAATGGAATTTAGACAATATGTCTGGTCAAATGACAAAACCATAACATGCCAGAACTTACAGGGTGCAGCGAAAGCAGTGCTGTGAGGGATATCTATAGTGAAAAACACTTTCTAAAAGAAGGAAGATCTCAAATCCACTAGCAAATTTCCCAACTTAAAAAACAAAGAAAAACAAAGAAAAAACTAAATCCAAAGCTAACGGAAGGAAGGAGATAGCAAAAATTAGTTAGACACGAATAAAATAGGAAAACAACAAGGGAGATTGAAGAGGGCGGCAGAGTAGGTAGAAGTCACACTCACCCCTTCCCAGGACCAAGCTGGAATTACGGCTGAAACACAGAACAGTCGTCCTGAATAACCAACTGCAGGCCAGGTGAACAGAAGTCTTATAACCAAAGATTTATAGGAGAAGCCCCATCTAGACTGGTAGGACTGGCAGAGGGGCAAAAAGTGCTGGCCCTGCAGCCACATGCCACAGCTGAGAACCCAGAGAGATGTTTCCCCTGCAAAGTTCCTCCCTGAGGAGACAGGGGTCTGGACCCCACACCGGCCTCCCCCGCCGGGAGCATCAGAGCTGGAAAAAGGTGCAGACATAACATCTGCCCGTGGAAACCAGTGGGTCTTCTGTCCCCCAAGGAGGACAGGAGTCTGCTGAAACCCAGTCACCCTCTTAAACGGCCAGCACACAAAATCTCCTTCCCAGCCACTCACCCCAGGCTCCAGCAGAGGGACGGTGGCTCAGAGTGAACTGGAGTCATACAAGGAGAGACTGGGTTGTGTGGCTGTTGGGAGAGGGCTGAAGGGACAGCCACCAAGGTCCGTGTGCTGAGTCCCTCCCCCACACCATTCAAAGATGTCATCTTCCCTGAACGGAGCACACCCCTCCATACAGCATCAGCCTGGGGGAACGAATTATCACCCACCCTCCTTACTCCCTGTGGCCCCACTCTGCTGAGCTCACACTTCCTGGAGGAGTCTGTTGCCTGTGGCCAGACTGGGCCCATGGTGCAGATTTTCTTGGAAGGTTCTCAAGAGGTCTGGGCAGACTGCGGGTGGCAGAGATGAGCAGGAACAGACTGAGTTGTGTGCATCTAGGACAGGGGCCATTTTTCCCTCCCATGTCTGAACAGCTCCACCATTCCTGTGCAGAACCCTCCCTCCATAAGACCAAACCTTTTAGCCTGGTGAAGTCTGCTGGCCTCACCCTGATGACTCCCCAGGAGCCTGCCCTACCACAAAGGTGCCCTGGCCCCTGGTGCCTGGCAACTGGCCAGGGTATATATACCCTGAGACTTTTGTTGGGTGGCCTCAGACCTAGCACTGGAGCTGAGTTTGAATCTGCATAAACCTGGTGAACACCACTCGCCTCTACCTGGTGACACACTGAGGAATGTAGGTTAAATCCATCACGAGAGATCATGTCACACTTGTCAGAATGGCTATTATCAAGAAATCAACAAATAACAACTATTGGCAAGGATGTGGAAGAAGGGGAACCCTTTTGCACGGTTGGTGGGAATGGAGACTGGTGCAGCCACTGTGGAAAACAGTATGGATTTACCTTTCAAAAATCAGAAATGGAGCTGCCAGTATACTAACGCAAAAGAACACATGCACCCCTATGTTCATTGCAGTGTCATTCACAATAGCCAAGATTTGGAAACAGCCTAAGTGGCCATTAATAGATGAGTGGGTGAAAAAGCAGTGATCCATATACACAATGGAATATTACTCAGTCATAAAAAAAAAAGAAATCTTAGCAATTGCACCAGCATGGATGTATCTAGAGGGTACTATGCTTAGTGAAACGGGACAGGCAGAGAAGGACAGATATGATATACTTTCAGTTATATGTGGGATCTCAAGAACAACATAAACAAACACACAAAACAGAAACTGCCTCATGGATAAAGAGAATAGTCTGGTGGTTGCCAGAGTAGAGCAGCTTGGGGGACTGGGTGAAGAAGGTGAAGAGATGGAGAAGTACAGATTGGTACTTCATTTCTTTTTATTGTTGTGTAGTCCAGTTCTTGTCTATTACAAATTAAGCCATTATAAACATTCATCTACAAGTCTGTGGACATATGATTTTATTTATCTCCAGGTAAAACATTTACAGTGATCATATGGGCTTTAGGAAAAAGATTTTATTCATAATTACTTTTTTTAAGAGAGAGGGGAAGGGAGGGAGAAAGAGCGGAAGAGAAACATCGATGTGAGAGAGAAACATCTATTAGGCAAACCGGGAATCGAACTGGCGACCTTTGGCTTTGTGGCACAATGCCCAGCCAACAGAGCCACACCTGTCAGGGCCATATGGGTTTTTTAAATGGCTTTTCTGAGGAATAATTCACATGCCATGCAATTCACCTATGTAAAGTATATAATCTAATGCCTTTTACTACACACACACACACACACACACACACACACACATGCATGCAGTCACCACCAGTCAATTTTATAACATTTTCATCACCTCAGAAACATGCATGTCCCACTAACCCCTCCTGCCCTTCAGCCCTAAGCAACCACTAGTCAACATTCTGTCTCCATATATTCCCCTATTTTGGAATTTCTAATGAATGGAATCATAGAAAACATCGTCTTCTGTGACTGGCTTCTTTCACTTAGTACGTCTTTAAGGGTTGTCCTAGTTCTATCTGTATCAGTACCTCATTCCTTTTTATGTCTGAATAACATTTCACTTCTGCATATACCACAATTTGTTTTTCTAATTGTCCCTGATAAACATTTAGGTTATTTCCACCTTTTGGCTCGCTCTATGAATACTGCAGTAATAAATACCTGTGCACAAGTTTTTGTGAGGACATGTGCTGTCAAAACTACTGGAGTGAAATTTCTGGGTCACAATTTTAACTTGCTGTTTAATTCATTGAGGAACCATTACTGGAGAAACCCTGGTTCTTCTTGGCAACGCACTAAAGAATTATAGGCCAGTGAGCCTATGGGTGCAAACAAAGTTTACTATTGGATGGGAGGGCAAGAGCAAGGGTGGCTACAGCAAGGGTGGCCAGAGGCCTGGGTGGCCAGCTCGCAGGTGCCCAAAAAAGTGTGGCTGGGGCCTGGAGGCCTGAGGCCCCCTGGGTGGCAAGAGAGCCACAAACCAAGAGAAGAGCGTGAGTCCTTTGTTCTGAGGACTTACATAGTTGGCAGGATGGAGGTGAGGGAGTTCACATTTTGTTTGACAGGTAAAGGTGTTGCCAGTTTTCTGTGGAGAGGTGACTGCCTAAACGTAGGTATGGGTGGGGGTCTGTTCGCCGGAATCCTTATCTTGCTTCAGACTCTATTTGCTCATTTTGTCTAGGATGGAAGGCAGGTAGTTAACCAAAATTGTTTATGGGCTTTTTCTTTTGAGCACTGTAGGCCCCCTCCCCTTCTCCCTTCTAGGCCTAGGGATGAATAAACAGTCTCAAGGTTTTCCTTTTCCCAGCTAGTGGAGATGATAGTCACAGAGTTTTGAGGGCTTCTCCCTATCCACCCCCCACATCGTAGTTTTTACGCAGTGTTGTTAGGGATGCCTGGCAACCTTATTGGGACCAGGCTCAGGATTACTGGGTCCTTGTGTGAGCTTTGGCTTTGAGCCTCCTATATGAAGTTGTTTGTTAGAGTGTAATGGCGAGCCTCCTGCCTTTATTTCCCTTCTGGCCACTCATTCTGTAACCAGAAAAGACACTGGCGTTCGGGATGCCTGTCACTACCGAATCCAATAAGCAATGGCAGCGATTGAACCTTTTATGGGTGCTCTATTCAGATGGCCAGGGGTCCGAGAAGATGGTGGGTTCACACCCTAACAAACCACCTTCCCTTCTCTTTCTTGGCCAGACCTTTTATAAGGGGGGTGGGGGAGGACAAACAAGGTTCGGTGAGGGCTTTGAGATTCAGAAGCTGCGACATTCCTGTCCTGGGCAGTTAGCTGTTCCCAAGGGGGTGGGGTGGTCCTCCGCTCTGCTCTCCCTGGAACAGAGGTTTGGATGTCCCCAGGCGGTAATCTTCTATCAGTACCCCAGGAGGTCAGCTGTTTTTCCCGGGAGCCAGGATGGGCCTTATCTGTAGTTTCTGAAACAAAAGCTTTAGCATACACATTACTTGCTAGACTCAGAACTTTTTACCTTAAGCTAAAATTTTCCAAATCGTGAGTCCCCTATCAATTCCTAGCTGCTACCTCAGTGTTAAAAGGTGTGGCCTGGCACCCAGGACACTAGCCTCTGGCCAGCAACAGTAGCACTGTCTCAGGATTCTTCCTATGCTATCTCCTGCACCAGAACTCCAAGACTATTTCCAAAATAGCTGCACCATTTTAAATTCCTGCCAGGAGTGTATGAGAATTTTTTTTTTCCACATCCCACTCGTACTTTTTCTAATCTGACTTTTTGACAGTAGCCAGCCTTGTGCATGGAACATGGAATTCATTGTGGGTTTGAATTGCATTTCCTTAATAACTAATGATTAAACATCTTTTTATGTGTTTACTGAACATTGGTACATTTTCCATGACTAAATACCAATTCAGATTCTCTTCACATTTAAAAATTTATTTCTTTTACTTATTTGTGTTCTTTATGTGTTCTTGATGTGTCTCTTATCAGATACCTTAACCTCAAATAGTTACCAGTAAGTACTCCCATTTGTGGGTTGTCTTTACACTTTATTATTGGTGTTCTTTGATCACAAATGTTTTAATTTTGATCAATTCTAATTTATCTATTTTTCCTTCATTACTTATGCTTTTGGTGTTCTATATAAGAATTATTTGCTGAATCCAAGGTTATAAACATTCCCTCCAATGTTGTTTTCTAAGTGTTTTATTGTTTCAGCTCTTACACTTATATGCGGTGTTAGTTTCTGACTTCCTTCTTTTTCCCATGGCTATCCCAACACCATTTGTTAAAGAGACTATTCTTTTGGCAACTTTTGGATTATCAGTTGACTTTAGATGCTTGGGTTGCTTTCTGTGCTTTCAGTTCCATTCCATTTTCTATATATCTATCTGTTTGGTCCAGTACCACACTGGCTTGAACTACCATTGCTTTGTAGTAGGTTTTTCAATCAGGATATGTGAGTCCTCCTACTTTGGTTTATTATTTTTTTTCAGGCATTTTGGCTATTCTGGGTCCCTCACAATTTCATACACATTTAGAGTCAGTTTGTAAAATTACACAAAAAGTAAGCTGGGATTCTGAATGAGGTTGCATTAAGTTTGTAAGTTATTTTGGGGAAGTATTGTCATCTAACAATGTTACATCTTTTGCTTGATGAACAGGGTATGGGTTTTGAAAGGACAAAGCCAGCCCCATTTGCTATCGTGACACCATTTGCCTAGCAGGCCTATGACCTTGTTAAGCATGCCTGCCATTGTACTCTTCTGAGCTTCTGTCCCCAGGACTGGAAATTACTGGAAGAAAGAACAGAACGGGACTGACTGATACCTACAGCCACAGGCAGGAGATATCATTGGAACACCCTGCAACTTCCTGTTTCAATGCCCCAACAGCCCAGGGCCACACAACAGCAACCCCCAACCTTTTTTTTTTTTTTTAAACACAATTGCTAATTATTGTGATTATAATCCAATAAAAGCTCAAAGCCCCCACCCCTCAATGCTGCTGTGTCTCTCCACACCATGCCCTCTCCTTTCCTGAAGAGTGAATGAAAACTTTACTCTCTATACTTTCTTCTCTTTGTGAATTCTTTCATGGCCTGTGTCACCGACCACCCTAACAGTTTTTCCATTTATTTAGATCTTTAATTCTGTCAACAATCTTGTGTAGTTTTTAGGGTATAAGTTTAGCACTTGTTTTGTAAAGTTTATTTCTGAGTACTTAAGTCTGTTTATTGCAAATGTATAAACATAAAGTAGATTTTTGTATATTGATCTTGTGTTTGGTAAACTGCTTAACTTGTTTATTCATTTATTTGATAGCTTTATTGATTTCCTTAGGTTTCCTCTTTACAAGATCATTTTATCTGTAAATAAAGGGAGTTTTATTTCCTGCTTTCTAGTTTGAATGCCATTTCTGTCTTCCTTTTCTTGCCTTCCTCCCTCCATTCTTCTCCCTCTCCCATTCTTTCTCCCCACCCTCGCTCTCTCTGTTTTGTGTAGTCCACACACTGGATCCTCTAGTGCAATATGAATACAATTGGTTAGACTAAACATCCTCATCTTCTCCCTGATCCTAGGGTGAAAGAATTGTATTTTCATAAGCAATTATGACTACTTGGGGTGATCCCTTTGTAAGTTATATACATGTCTAATCACTGTATTGCACACTTGAAAGTAGTCTAATATTGCATGTCAGCTATAATTTTTAAAAAATGTGAAAAACTCGTTTCCTTGAAAACCACCCCCTGAAATCAGAGACAGAGAATAAAGTTGATATCTGCTTACCTAAAGCAGAAAGTGTTAGGTTCCCAAACTGGCAGAAGCGTTTAAATGGTATTTTGATGATTGCTGGAGGCTACTCAAAATAAAGTCAATAATAAGGACATACTTCTATGTATCATCACACAGTTAACCTGCATACAACCACTTACCATTTCTCTAGAAGAGGTTATAAAAAGTCCTTGCGTGATATTTCCTCTCCTCAATGTCCCATAACTTAAATACTGTCATGTTAAAACTAAGAATATTAAATGATATAAAGTCCGTACACCTTAGGTTACATAAAGAGGGGATAAGAGGTGAAAACAATGGTATTTGCTTAATTACACAAACGCATTCAAAGCAAAATCAGGAAGAAATCCTCACGACAATTACAGTCCTAATTCCTGCAACTGGTCACATGGTTTTACCTGGTATTTATGACTACCTTCTTTCACTCTTCTCCATGTTACTTTGACCTCCGCAAGCACCTCACCTGATTGTGACTGTTTAATGAGGTGACCTAAACCTTTATTCTGAAAGATCTTAGGCCATCAGTAGTACTGCATGGATTGGGTTGTTGTCTTTTATCGATTTAGTCACACGTCATGGTAATACTAAGACAGGCCCTAAGCTCTTCTGTATTCCACACATACTTCTTACCACCACTGTATGGTAGCAGTCCAATTTCTCCTGGGTAGTTAGGAGTAATCACATCAGCTAGCAGAGTAACTCTGTTTTTGACCTATTGATTTAGAGGTGAGAAACCCAAAGTGGCACTGTAGCAGTCTTTTTCTTATTCTATTTCATTATTTATGCTATGGCACTTTCTTCCCCTTTACCCACCTCCACCTAGTCCCCGCCTCCCCCTCCCTCAGGCCATCAGCAGGTCATTGTCCATTTCCATGGGTCCTGCATGTGTGTTCTTTGTGTAATCCCTTCAACTTCTTTCCTCCAGTCTTCCCTCCCCGCCCTGACAGCCGTCAGTCTGTTCCACGCATCCACACCTCTGTTTCTATCTTATCATCAGTTTATCTTGCTCATTAGATGTCACATATAAGTGAGATCATGTGGGTATTTGTCTTTCACTGACTAGCTTATTTCACTTAGCATAATACTCTCTAGATCCATCATGCCGTCACAAAAGGCAAGATTTCAGAACTCTTACGTTTTGCATCGTGACAATCTTAGTTTCTATTTCAAAAGAATCATTGTTTTTTCTCCCGGTGAAAGTATTTCTCCATTGGAAACAAAGACTTCTAGGCCATCAGTAAGGTCATGAGGACAGGAAGCCAAAACTGTCTTGATTAGCCCCTAGGGCTAACAATGAGAGCTACTACTCCCATTTCCACTCCGTAATGCCTGGACTGTTGACTCCTGGCTTTGCTAGAAATAGCACCATATATTAAGCTCTCATTCAGAACTTCCTAGAGAACCCTGTAAGGTATCGGCACTAGTTCCTACTGGAAAAGACTCTTCAAAATGAAATTCAAACTCCTGGTTTCTGGTTCTGCTAGTAAAGATATTGGAAGAAGCCACTCCATCCTAACAAGTCATAAAACTGAATAGACTGCAGTATTAACTACTCTTGATGGTTTTATAAGAGCAGGGAGGACACAGGGCAAACCACTGCCCCCAGGTGTGAAAAGAGAGGCAGATATTGGGAGTCACAGCTTACCAGAGCAGATACTCAATAGCAACCCCCAAGGGAAGCAGAATTGCTGGAGATTCAGGGTAGACAACTTTGAGAGTTAAAAACTTCAGGGGGTCCCAGTCATAGGGGCCCCCGTACTTTTGTGAGTTTTATGTTCAGGAGCCCAACTAGATTTTTATAGCACACATCATTTTAAAAATCCCTCATACATCCAGCAGCAGGGAAGAGAATCTATTGTGAAATATGCCGGAGTATTTACATCTTAATAAGACCTGTCTGAGGAGATGTTAGTTAATCAGGGCCTAACCTGCTGGGGTTTCATCATTCCTTAACTAATCTGAGGGAAAGAAAATACACAACTCCAGTCAGCTTTAACTTTCCACACGGGAGGAGGGAAACACCTACCTTAGCCCACTTCCAACCTACTCTAGCCATCCTGTTCCAGCTAAGGAGGTACGGGGAGTGGGGGTAGGGGAGAAAAATACTGAGAAACACCTGTGAGGCTCACTGTCCATAGGTATTAGATTGCTAAAAGACTTAGACCTAATCATGGGATATAGAATGCTTCCCCTACTCTCACGCCTCACCACTACATTAGTCAAGATCTATGTACCTGACTGGAGTGGCTCAGTGGATTGAGCGCCAGACTACAAAGCAGAGGATCACTGGTTCCATTCCCAGTCAGGGTACATGCTTCGGTTGCAGGCCAGGTTCCCCGGTGCAGGGACCGTAAGAGGCAGCCACACATTGATGTTCCTCTCTCTCTCTTTCTCCCTCCCTTCCCCTCTGTCTAAAAATAAGTAAATAAAATCTTTTAAAAATGTTAAAAAAGAAGGTCTATGTATAGCAGTTCCTTTTACTTTGTATGGCATGCCTTGCCATCAAGAAAAACTGCTAGCCAAGCTAAAAGGCAAAAAACACAATTTAGACGGCACGAGCAAGCATCAGAACCAGACGTGGCAGGATGTTGGAATTATTGGACTGGGAATTTAAAACAACTATGGTTAGAAGCTAAGGGCTGTACTTGATAAAGTTGACAGCATGCAAGAACAGATGGGCAATGCAAGCAGATATGGAAATTCTAGGAAAGAATGAAAAAATGCTACAGATGAAAAACATTGTAACACAAATAAAGAATGCCTCTGACTTGCTTATTAGTAGGCTGAACATGGTAGAGGAGAACATATCTGAGCATGCGAGTATCTCCATAAACCTGAAAACCAAACAAATTGGAGAGAACAAACACTGAAAAAGAAGCACAAACTGTTCAAAGACTATGGGTCTACCTCAAAAGGTGCAACATAAGTGGACATGGGATACCAAAAGCAGAAGAAAGCAAGTAACAAGAGAAATATTTGAAAAAACTCGTGACTGAAAATTTCTCGAAATTAATGTCGAATCCCAAACCACAGATTCAGAATCTAGAGAATGTCAAGCAGGATAATTGGCCAACATTTCTCTGAAGGAAATCATTTTGAACTACAGAAATCGAAGATAAATGAAATATTCTGAAAGAAGCCAGAGGAAAATACAAATACCTTGCATATGGAGAAACAAAGATAAAAATGGCATCTGACTTCTTATCAGAAAAAAAGTGTCTTAGTCTATTTGTTTTGCTATAACAACGTACCACAGACTAGGTGGTTCAAAAGAAACAACCATTTATTTATCACAGCTCTGAAAGCTGGAAGTCTGAGATCAGGGTTCCAGCATGGTGGGGTGAGATCCCTCTTCTGGGTGGCAGACTTCTCATTCTATCTGCAGTCACATACTAGAATGGGTTAAGAGACTCTCTGGAGAGTCTTTTCTTTAAACAAACAAACAACAACAAAAAAACCCCTAATGCAATTCACGTAGGCTCCGTCCTCATGACCTAATCATCTTCCAAGGACTCACCTCCTACTATGATTACCTTGGGGTTCAGAATTGTACCATAGAGTTTTGGGGTGGGGAGCCCAAGCAATCAGATCATAGTACTGAGCAAGCAAGAAAAGAGTAGAATGAAATATTCAACACGTATAGAGAAGCAAAAGTACCAATCAAGAATTCTGTACTTCATGACATTGTGTTTCAAGAGTGAAAGGGAAATAAATACATTTCCCTCAGACAAAGGAAACAATGAGGGAATTTGTCACCATTAGATCTTTCTTGCAAGTAATGTTATTTATTTCTTAATTTTATTTATATTTAAATTAAATTTATTGGAGTGTCATTGGTTAATAAGATTACATAGGTTTCCACCCTGGCTGGTGTGGCTCAATGGATTGAGTGCCATCCTGTGAACTAAAGGGTCATGGGTTCCACTGCCAGTCAGGGCACATACCTGGGTTGTGGGCCAGGTCCCAGTAGGGGGTGCACGAGCGGCAACCATACACTGATGTTCCTCTCCCTCTCTTTCTCCCTCCCTTCCCCTCTCTCGAGTAATAAATAAATAAATGAACTCATAAAAAAAAAAACAAAGAAATTAAGGAAAACACAAATAAATGGAATCATATACCGTGTTCATGGACTGGAAGAATTAACATCATCAAAATGTCCATAGTACCCAAAGCAATTTATAGATTCAATGCAGTCCTTGTTGAAATACCAATATCGTATTTCACAGACACAGAACAAACACTTCAAAAATTGATATGGAACCATAAACAACCCTGAATACCCGATGTGGCGGATCCTGGCCGGCTGGATCTGTGTATTGTGGCTGCTAGAGAACAAATACAGACGGACTACAGAAGTCCTGTGGAGAAAAAGGGGCGGCATAGCCGCTCTCTGAGAGAGAGAGGGCGGGAGGGCCAGAGCCCTCAATCCCTGCCTGGGCGAGCTTTTATTGCTTCTCTGAGTACATTACATGGAGGGTAGTCCTCATTTACTATGCACAGGTTCACTGCAGGGGACTACCTTTTACAGATAACAAAGGAAAGAGTGTTGCTAATTACTTCAAAGAGAAGGATGTTGCAGATCAGGGGGAAAAGTGGTTGAACTGGACACACTCCATACTTGGGAGGTTTAGCTCAGACTTCAGGAAGTTGCAGTAAGCCCTTGCTGCCTCAATTCAGGGTGAGGGAGTGTTAGCAAAACCAAGTCTCATAGCAGTCTAGGTACAATTCAGGCCTGATTCCCCACAGGAAAACCTATCTGCAGGCGTGGTCCTGTGTGCCGACTTGC
Source organism: Phyllostomus discolor (assembly GCF_004126475.2). Classification (NCBI taxonomy): domain Eukaryota; kingdom Metazoa; phylum Chordata; class Mammalia; order Chiroptera; family Phyllostomidae; genus Phyllostomus; species Phyllostomus discolor. The sequence goes on along the minus strand of NC_050198.1, from coordinate 36,979,967 downwards.
ACCCCATTGGTTTTCCACGTGAGGGCTGAGCTACATTTCCTCGACACACGAAACGGTTCCCTACAACCCACAGCAGTTTTGAGAAAGAAGAACAAAGTATGAGGGATCACAATATCTGATATCAAACTATATTACAAGGCCACTGTAATCAAAACACTTTGGTACTGTCATAAGAACAGACACACATATCCGTGGAACAAAATAGAGAGTCCAGAAATATACCCATGTCTCTATGGTCAATTAATATTTGACAAAGGGGGCAGGAGCATAAAATAGAGTGAAAATAGCCTCTACAATGAATCATGTTGGGAGATCTGGACAGCTATAAGCAAAAAAAAAAAAAAAAAAAGAAAAGAAAAAGGAAATTCAATCACCATAAAAGTCCTAGAGGAGAACATAGGCAGGAAAATCTCAGATATTCCATGCAGCAATATTTTCACCAATATGTCCCCTAGAGCAAGGGACAAAAAGGAAAGAATAAACAAATGGGACTTCTTCAAAATAAAAAGTTTCTGCATGGCTAAAGAAAACATCAGCAAAATGAAAAGGAACCCATTGTATGGCAAGATGTATTTGCAAATGATACCTCAGAGTTTGATCTCCAAAATATATAAAGAACTCACAGGCCTCCACTCCAGGAAGACCCCCAATCCAACTAAAAAATGGGCAAATGACCTGAACAGAACTTCTCCAAGGAGGACATACAGAGGACCCAGAGTCATATGAAAGGATGCTCAGCCTCACTAGCCATCAGAGAGATGTGAATTAAAACCACAATGAGATACCACTTCACACTGGTAAGAATGGCCATCATAAACCAATGAACAAACAACAAGTAGTGGGGAGGTTTGGAGCAAAAGGAGCCCTGGTACATTCTTGGTCAGAATGCAGACTGGTGCAGCCACTGTGGAAAACAGTATGGAAATTCCTTAAAAAGTCAAAATGGGACTGCTTCTTGACCTGGCAATTGCACTGCTGGGAGTATACCCTAAGAATCCCAAAACAGAAGTTCAAAAGAACCTACGCGCCCCAATGTTCATAGCAGCACAATTGACAATAGCCAAGTGTTGGAAGCGACCTAAGTGCCCATCAGTGAATGAGTGGATCAAAATACTGTGGTACATTTACACAATGGAGTACTACGCGGCAGAAAGAAAGAAGGCGCTCCTACCCTTCGGGACAGCATGGATGGAACTGGAGAGCATTATGCTACGTGAAATAAGCCAGGTGGTGAAAGACAGATACCCTGTGATGTCACCTATAAGTGGAACCTAATCAACAAAACAAACAAGCGAGCAAAATACAACCAGAAACATTGAAATAAAAGAACAAACTGACAGTAACCAGAATGGAAGGGTGAGGGAGATGACGGGGGAAAGAAGGGAAAGGTTCATCAAGGAACATGTATAAAGGACCCATGGACAACGCCAAAGGGGGGTGGGAAAGTGGTGGGGCGAACCTTTGAGCGTGGGAGGTGGGGGTGGGTGGGGCGTGGGAAAGAGGCGGGGCGAAAATGGAGACAACTGTACTTGAAGAACAGTAAAAAAAAAAAGAAAAAGAAAAAGAAAAAAAATCGCAGCCCTGGCTGGTGTGGTTCAGTGGATTGAGCACCTGCTCGTAAACTGAAGGGTCACTAGTTTGATTCCCATTCAGGGCACATGCTTGGGTTGCGGACCAGGTCCCCAGTTGGGGGCACGCAAGAGGCAACCACACATTGATGTTTCTCTCCCTGTCTTTCTCCCTTACCCTCTCTCTAAAAATAAATAAATAAAATCTGTGTTTATTTTTAGAGAAGGGAAGGGAGGGAGAAAGAGAAGGAGAGAAACACCAGTGTGTGGTTGCTCTCACACGCCCCCTACTGGGGGCTGGGCCTGCAACCCAGGCATGTGTCCTGATGGGGAATGGAACTGACGACTCTTCGGTTCGCAGGCCGGTGCTCAATCCACGGAGCCCCACCAGCCAGGGTGAAATCTGTATAACTTTTAAATAAACAATTCATTTCCTTTTCACCTAACTCAGGCATTGGGAGTTACGTTTTCAGCGATGGGCAGAAGAGCCCCAAATCTGTTTCAGAGCTGCATAGCCCGACGTTTTGTTACACTTTGACATTCCAAAGCGTATGTTATCACAGATGCAAAAAGACAATAGACAGACTCAAAATTAAGGTAAAGATTGACTTTTGTCGAGGAAGATTCTGGCCTAGGACATGACTACCCACCATGAACTGCTTTTAGTTAAAAACTTCCATTTCAGATGATGCTATGTGGTTACTTTGTTCTCCGAGTTTGTAAGGTGGCCATGCAGGCCTCCCTGAGCTTGTCAGGTTTAGTATGTGGCCCCTTTTTGTTCACAATTCTGAACCTGGCAACACTGAAGCTAGGTTTCTTCAGTGCCTCAGTGCCTGGAGGTGACTGTCGGAGGTGACTGTGGAGATTGCTCTCCATTGCCAAGGACTACCTGTCACCCTAAATACTTCTTATACCTGCCTTAGGGTACTTATTTTAAGCATGTCCACTGCTTTCATCTTTTGACACGTGGATCAGTGGTTTTCTTGGAAGAGAAAGAGAAGCATCCGTGTGTGAGAGAAACATTGATCAGCTGCACGCCCCCAACTGAGGACCTGGCCCACAACCCAGCCCTGTGCCCTGACCAGGAATGGAACTGATGGGAGACACAAAAGTTGAAAAATATTAGTTTGAGGTAATAGCCCATACACTTAGTAGTTATTGTATATAAAACACTAGTGTTCCAGGAACTGAAGGGTATGACCCACCCTGACTCCAGGAGACCACAAGCAGTTCTACCTTGTGCCCCAGGAGGACTGCAAGCAGTCAAGATGGTATCTGAGTCATTGTATGAGACATCCACCACCTAGGACACATAGAAGACCACCTCCCAGGACACAGAGAAATACCACAGCCCAGTACACAGATAAGGAATCACATGTCAACAGATGAAAGAATTCTGCAGCTTTTTATGTGATTAACCTTCTCCCTGAATTCCAAACTCCTTACCTATACTTTTCTGCTCCGTATAAGAAAGGTCCATTTGAAATGGAATGTAAGACAGTCTGTTAGGGAACATAACCCAACATCTTCTCAGATTGATGGCCATCTGAATAAAGTACCCATAAAGATTCAATAAATAAATAAATAAATAAATAAATAAATAAATAAATAAAATCTTAAAAAAAAAAAGAAGTAGAATTGCCCATGGTTTCCCAATAATCTGTGGCACCCTCCCATCAACTGCCTGTTTGTTTAATAGATACTACTGCCACTCATTCCTAAAGTTTCGACTTACTTTTACACATGAACAAAGGAGTTAACAATAGCATTAGAAATACATCATTGGCATGCCTCTTATTTTTCCAGAATAACTCAGGATCATTGCTTTATGAACTCTGCTGAAACCAAAACATCAGTAAGCCTGTAAATAATTTAGGTCATATCTCAGCCCTCTTGGTTTCCATCTGAGCCTTCAATGGACTCTTGTTCAGTTCCCTATAAGTGAACTCGTAATTAGTGTTCCACTTCTCATGATTGGTTTTCTGGACAGATTGAACTCTGTGCATGCCAAAAGTTAATCCTCAACCTCAGGAGATATCGACTGACAGATGCACTCACTTGCCTAGAGAGACTGTAAAATACGTATATCTCAAAATTTTGCAGGTTCCACACCATCTCCTTAATCTCTGGAGTAGAGAAACAATTGAAAAAGAAATGGAAAAAGAAGACAAGTTAGGTAAAATTTACCTTTTCAATCCAAACACATTTCAAATATATGTCATTAATATTCTTGATGCAGCCCTGGCTGGTGTGGCTCAGTGGATTGAGTGCTGGCCTGCGAACCAAAGGGTCCCTGGTTCGATTCCCAGTCAGGGCACCCGCCTGTGTTGCTGACCAGGTCCTCAGTGTGGGATGCACGAGAGGCGACCGCACATTGATGTTTCTTTCCCTCTGTTTCTCCCTCCTTTCCCTTCTCTCTAAAAATAAATAAATAAAATCTTTAAAAAATAATCATGATGTAAGTTATTGTGAAATCCTTACAGTTTTTGAGAACACGAGGGCCTTGAAAATAAAGATGGAAAAATGGCTGTGGTAAGCGCATTAAAATAAATTGCTCTTGACTGCATGCTTGGTGCTCAGTTAGTACGTGATATAATTGAAATACATGTTCCTAGAAAGAGACAATCATCGAAACCAACATACGCAGCATTGAAGATGCTCTAAAATCTTTGAAAGTTTTACCAGTTACTGGATAGATCGACCCTCTCTTCCTACATCGGGGACTGTTTGGAAGACATAATTTTAAAAGGATAATGTTGTTTATCCTATTGGTTTTCTATTTTGAAATAAATGCCACCTTAAATCCTCTGCAGTCAAGCACAACGAACTCTGGCAAAATGAAAAGTAAACCAAATATAAGTACAAATAAAACAGAAAGATACTTTGAAATTATTCATATCTGGGTATCCGTAGGAATAACTCATTTTTATGGAACTAGATTTTAGTTTGCAGTGCCTATTCAGCCATTTAAAAATTTATTTTCCTTTGGTCTTTGCAAGTAATACAAACATTTATTTACATGTATTCATATATCGTCTATAAAACTGCATCTAACCCTATGATGTATTTATATGTGTTGTGATATAATTATAATTATATATATTTTATAATTCACATTTTCTGATGTACATGTTGATATACCATATAATAATACATACTATCGATACTATATAATGATATAATATGTATATATATTCTTTAATCCATTTTTGCACTCTTTAAGTGTGGAAGATACACACAGTTTTTTTCCAGATCAATAGTCAACAATACAAGGTCTCCAAACCCTAGGGTAAATGGGCCATGTGGCAAATTAGTTGTAAAACAGCACTACATTATACAGCAAGTACGTAATGTTATAAAACCTGAGATGGTCTGGCTATTTAAAACTGTGCGTGATTGACTCTTCTCGTGTAATATTGCCGCAGTCAAAGCCACATTTGCACAACAATTTTGGCAAGGAAGAGAATTCTTTATTTTGTCTCAGTGTTAGCGTAAAATTTATCTAACCAGTTAGCTTATTTTGATTCCTTTGACATGTAGTCTCATTTCTGTTTGGAGCTGTCTGTTGATGACAAATGAAAACCAAGAAATGCCAACAGCAATCGCTAGTTGGTTTTACAGGTATTTTCTTGAAGTGAAATGTTTTATTCTTAAGTCCATAGAAACAAAACGAAGATAGTCATTTATGATAGTTTTTACATTTTGAAAGATTTCATTTCTTGTTACTCGTCATCTTTATTGTGTTTAAGAGGAGGGCCACTAAATGACGTGAATCGTCAGAAGTTTTCAAAATGCTAATATATCCTAATTGGCAAGACCAGTTTCATGGGTTTTCTAAGGATATAAACAGGAAGTTACAGAATATGTATAAAGGGAATCTCAGAGCTCTGCTATCCAGCTTCATTACCACTTGTTCTTCGTCCTTTTGAAAGGTAAGGATTTTATATCCAGTTGTTTTGTGGAAACTTATCTTTCCACTGGAATTGAAATGTACCAAAGTTAGTCGGAATGCAACATTTCTTAGAGATCGTGAACAATCTGGGGCGTCACATGGCTGAGGGAGAGTATTTTGCTTGAAAAGGACGTAATGGCTGGTGAAGATGACATGTAAAGGAAAGCCAAAATTGAAGCCTGACCACTTCCAGGAGTACTTTCCATCCCTGACAATCATTTTACCGCATCGCATGCTATATTCTTCAAGTTCTTGTCCATTGATGTATCGGGGCCCAATTTCCCTGCACTGTTGTGCTCTAAGCAAGGCAAACCATTGCTGTTTATACACATGTGATAACCATTCTGAAGGTATCACAGCATCTCGCTCAATAACTCTTGTGGAGGCCAGGTCACAGATGATATGCTGGAACCTCAAGTTTTTAAAAACCGACTGAAATGCTCTGCCTCGTTTGGTTTCAAGGAAGGCGATGCAGCCAGAACATTCTCTGTGCCTGGAAAACCAGTTGTTCGCATGAACTACGAGCTCTCTTATGGATCCCTTCCAAGCTGGGTTAAGACGAAGGAACATCCACTCTTTAAGTGTGGTGTACACATCTATTTCCTTTTGCATTACTAATAAATTAGAAGAAGAAACGAGCAGATTCATGAGATCTATTCTGAGTCCTTTGTAAAGCTCAACACTTGGATGTGTCATCAAATTGTGGAGAAGCCATTCAAAGCACCCCGTCTTCACAGAATCCAAACCATAGGTTTCTGCTGCTGCGTAATAGCCACACACAGTTTTCGCGTCAATTGTGTCCTCCATGGTCTGCTCACATTGCCGAATTAAGTCCTCTACTTGAAGCAGGTGTGCTGTTGCCAAAACTCCTAGAACTTGCAGGGGCTCCCTTATGACATATTGGTCCCTGTACAACGAGCCTAGTACAAAGTGTAGGGATTCCGCATCTATATTCTGGTCATTAATCTGCAGCTCAATAATATCGTCGTGAGAGCCTTCCCAAGAACCTCCAAACCTCATAGCAAAGTAGCCCGACTGACATAAAAACTTTTTGTGTAAGCGCCATACTTTCCCCAGAGCACGGATTTTAATGTCACTGGTTTCCCCACTCAAAAATAAAGTTTGGTAAGCACATTCAGATGCGATCTTAACTTTCTTACCATGGTTTGGTGTGACGGCGTGCCGTAGCTCCTGGTCCAGATCTAGAGACCTGGGGCTGTCCTCAGACTCTGGCCCCGTGGACGGCCTGCTCCGCTTGCGTTTACGGTGGCCAGTGACATAGCTGGGGCCTGCTTGGGCTTCTGACTGATGCGGATCAGCTAGGGCTGATTCTCTCCATGTCAGGATCCGACTGCCCACGGACCCCATAGATGAAGACTCTTAGAGCCCCCAAGAAGACTGTTGAAGAGACTTAGTTGCCATGGCGTTGCTGGGTCCTGACACCTCCGCCTAGGCCCTGTTCTCACTGGGACCCTATGACACAGTCCCACACGTCACAGAGGAGGCCCGGCATTCTTCATCGTTCGCCCCGCCCCTCAACCCCTTTGGCCCCGCCCCCTGCCTTCAGTCCCCCTTGGAGCCTGGCCCCTTGCCTGAGCCCCAGCCGCAGGTTTTCCCTGAGAATGTTTCCCTAGGAGGGAAATGACAGAACCAAAGTCTTTTGGATCCGAGGGTTAAGTATTGCAACACATTCACACACTCCCAGTACCAGCGTATGAGGGAATGCGGTGTCCGCAGTACTGCATATAATCATTTACCCACAACTTGTAGCAATTTAAAAGGTGCACAGTGGTATCTCATTTTATCTGTCTTTGATTACTAGAAGTGCGGGGAGAGATTTAAAAAATTTCCAGTAAGCTACATCTTTATAGTCTTTGCAGACTTCTGAAAGGTTTACATATGTTTTCTCCTCGTGGATTGCTACAAGCATCTTTCAACAACTTTCAATTGCCATTTACTTTTTATGGAGTTCTTGTCTGTAAACATGTTCATTTTTTGAAAGATTTCATGTATTTAGTTTTAGAGAGAGGGGAAGGGAAGGAGAAAGAGAAGGAGAGAAACACACATCAATGTGTGGTTGCCTCTTGAGCTCCCCCCCTACTGGAGACCTGGCCTGCAACCAAGGCCTGTGCCGGGAATGGGAATGGAACCAGCGACCCTTTGGTTCACAGCCCATGCTCAATCCACTGAGCCACGCCGCCAGCCAGGGCCAATATGTTCATTTTTAAGAAGCCGGATCAGATTTTCCAAATATCGGTTTTTGCATCTGTGCTTAGAAAGCCTTTCCTTATCTGCAGTTAGATAAATACTGTTCTGTATTTCCTTGCTGAAATTCCAGGGTATTATTTAATCCCTTTTAACTTGTAAATATTAAAGTTTAAAGCATTTGGGAACTCTCATCATTTCAAGTGACAGAATCAATATACAAACGAGAATGTACTTTATAGGACAAATTTTGACAAGTAGGAAAGCACACATACATGTGTAGGTACGCACAGGGAAGCTACTGAAAGTAGTAGACAAGATTCCACCATACATGACCTTTGGATATTGTTATTACGGGTAGTATCAGAATGAAGCCCACACACCAAGTACAGTGGGGCCTGTGTGCAGTGAGTGACAGGCTACGTGACATTCTCCATCCTTCTCAGCTGCAGATTGTGTGGGTCTTGCTTCCTCTTCATGCAGTGCCAGCTCCCTTACTTCAGCCCAAAGTAAGACAATTCCTTTCCCTTCCAAAGAGTAGGAGTGATAAGTTTGGACAAAGACAATGAATTGTCCCAGAGTATTTTTCCAGAATGACTTTTGTCTGCCTCAGTCACTATCAGAACCCCAGCTTTGGAGAAGACCTCAGAAGAGATGTGCTGAAACCATCGGGCCTGAGGTCTACTGTCAGGACTTATCCTCTGAATCAAGAAGTTGTCAGGATCAACTTTGGAGGCCCTTTCCAGAGAGGACAAATGCATAAATTAGTTTTCAACGCAAGGAAGATGAAGTTCCCCTGTCTTTGATACAGGGGCAAACCCTTAGAGTGACTGCTCCCCCCAGACAGCCGATGCCTGGGAACTGGGGCGTGACAGTCTTGCTTCTGAGCCTCGCACCACTTACAGCCAGGAAAAGCTTTCATTTTTAGGGTCCAGCTGCTGGAAGGAACCAAGAAAACACAAAGAGGCTTCCAGCAATATCCCTTTGGAAATTGTCCCTTGGTCAAGTGTCTTAACTTCCTGAGCATAGCAGTGATCATTTAGTAGATCTGAAGAATCTAGAAGCCAGCAGGGAAAAGGCAAGTGTTTTTTCCAGTTATGTTAAGATGTAGTTGACATAAACATGGTATAAGTGTAGGGTGTACAGAATAATGACTTAACAGACACATATTGCAAAATGATTACTACGGGTAAGTTGAGTTAGCATCCATCACCTCTTACAGTCACTGCTTTTTTCCTTGTGATGAGAACTTTTAAGAGTTACATTCTTAGCCACTTTCAAATGTACCATGCAGCAGTGTTAACTACAGTCATCATGTTGTGCGTTACATTCCCAGCACTTATTTATCTTAGAACTGGAAGTCAAAAGGTACCAACTCCCATTACAAGGCAAGTAGTTTTGATGGGTTTCAATAAAACACATCATGGCATAAAGCCCAACAGACTCAGAACTGAAAACTAATTCCAAATGCCATATGATCCCACTCATATGTGGAATCCACTGAAGAAAATTAGCTGACGGACAAAATAAGTAGAGGCACGGGTGCATGGAACAGACTGACAGATGTCAGAGGGAGGGTGAGTAGGGGGGACTGGAAGGGATTCGCTAAAGAACACATGTGCATATGTGAGCATCCCAGGGACACAGACAACAATGTGGGGAAGGCCAAGGGGGCTGTGGGCTGTGTAGAGGGGCCCAAAGGGGGGAAGATGTGGACATCTGTAATAGTGTTAACAATAAAAACAAGAAAGAAAACTAATTCCATCACTACCCAGCAGTGAAGTTTGAGCAAGTGTGTTAAGCCCTCGGTTTACTCGCCTTGTGAAGATCAGCTATCTTTAAACTACTAATTGGTAGGTGGCAAAACTTCCCTTTTTTTAGCAATACCTTACAAGGTTACAATATTCCCACAATCTGTGCAATGTTACAATGTCATCCAGCCCCGATGATGTTTCAGATCTAGAGTAGTGTGGTTAAGGGAAAAGATTCCTATTACTAGTATTTTATAAATGTGGAAGCCAGAGAGTAATGGCCAAGAGGCAGATGTGCTGTTGACATAGGGGGACAAGGGGGGACGTCATAACCCAGAATTCAGAAACAAGGGGAGTTAGGTTGCTCTCTAAGGTTATGCTACAATATCAGAGCAGAGATATCTAAAGTTATTTTCAGGAATAAGACTACTTCCCCCATCTGTAAAACATCTAGTTTTGACTAAAGGTATTATAAAAGCTACAGACAGCCCTGGCTGGTGTGGCTCAGTGGATTGAGCACCGGCCTGCGAACCAAAGGGTCTCAGGTTCAATTTCCAGTGAGAGCACATGCCTGGGTCGTGGGCCAGGTCCCCAGTAGGGTTGTGCGAGAGGCAACCACACAATGGTGTTTCTCTCCCTCTCTTTCTCCCTCCCTTCCCCTCTCTAAAAGCATAAATAAATAAAATCTTTAACAAAAAAGCTACAGATAGAATTTGTCAGTCTGATGGAGGACGGTTGGTCACTCCTGGAATACAACCTGGCTAATACTCGACCAAGCATTTTCAAGGGACGAGTAAACATAGGCCTAGGGATGTTGAATTTTTGTACTTTCAGTGGTTAAGCTTTTTGGCCTGCTGCCATCAGACACGTTAAACGACATGTGAACCAGATGTTAGCTCTCCCCACCCTCATCCGTTTCTGTGTTACCACATGTGACCGAGTGTTTTTACTGTTGTCAGCCTGACTGTAGAAATGAACTCTCCTTCATATATGCACACATACCCCACAACACATTTTCTCACATGAGCGCCCTGTTTTGTGCAGTGGACAATGGGGTTGACGCCCCCATGTCCATGTCACTGCAGAGTCATTCACTGAAGCAAGTCAAGGTAATGCCATTCTTACTGTCAGTGACTAGTGCATGTCCGAATGACATTTAAAATGTTTTGTAGACGTTACCATGTTTCCACATCTTAAAAAGCCATTTGGCTGCCTCTCACGGGAAAACTGATCAATCCAGGGCCTATGCCTGACCCTCGTTCCCCAGGACAATATCCCTCTGCCTTAATCAATCCCAGAGCCAGGTGTCGGGCAAGTAAGGACCACCCCTATAACACAAAGCCCACAGAAACTATTCAAACTAGCCAGTCCCAAGCTGTGTACTTTCCTACAGGGAGCCGGTCCATGCGGCAGTGGCGAACGGAGCTCAGCCCTGGTTTGGAAAACCAACAGGCACACCGCAGCTCACGGGACCCACGCCCATGGATAGGTTCTCCCATGGGGAACCAGGCCTGCATTATACCTAGGCTGCTTTGAGGCTTGCTTTGGCTAAAACTCTCTCACCCCGAACGGAGGCGGCAAATGTTTACTGCATATCTTTAAAGTAGCTTCCTAAAGTCTGTGCTAATCCTCCCAAGGATGGAGTGTAACCAGTTTGACCGCCCTTCCCCCTGCATTTGTAACATCCTTTTCTTTGTTATCTGTAAGAAGTAAACAGCAGCATCCTTTTCTGTGCATAATGAGTGGGGACCTTCCTTGATGTGATGCTCCCAGGAAAACAAGAAAAGCCTGTCCAGGCAGGGGTCGGGGCGCTCCCTCACTCAGAGAGTGACCATGCCGTCCACGTTCTCCACAGGACTTCTGCAGTCCCTGTGAATTTGTTGGTCGCATCCACAACACCGCGGACACCCCTGGTCGAAGTCCACATCACTTCACCCTGCCTTTCCTTTTCCCCGAGAAACCCCCATAAAGGCTTTTGGCCTAAGCCTCTCTCCTTGTTCCCTCTGCTTCCTGACCGAAACTTGGAGTTCCTTGCGTGGTCCTGCATGGTGAGCCGTGCCTCTTGTTTCTAGGGGAACTCTGAGTAACATTAAATTTTTCTCCCAACGACATTGAGCCTTCCATGTTGTCACTCAGTCACTTTAACTTAAGTATAACTTAAGACCTGGCACAGAACAGTTCAGGAATGAGTGTGTGACCCATCACTGCCCAATGCGCCGATGGGTGGTATCTCCTTGAGGGGTTACTGCCGGAAAAGTTTCCTTCCCCACGAAAAAGAGAACCAGGAAGACATGGTCCTTTCTGTGCCTGAACATTACCTTACCTGGCCTGGATATGAAGGCTGGATCTGGGACAGCCACTTGGGGACCAGCCTGAAGAGGAGGCTACCACTGTGGATGGCAGAGCATGGAGACAGAGGAGACATGGGCCCTTGATACCATTCCTGATGCACTTTATAACCAACTTGCCTGGACCTCACCCTACCACTGGAATGCCTGGTATACAAGATTATGTTAGTTTGAATCAAAGTGTTGTGTTGTTTAGGGCCAAAAGCATCTTAGCAAATGCAATAAATGACGTAGATTTCTCTGAGGGAGGTAGCTGGTCTCTGGATCATAGGACAGACACTTTGCCACTTACAAGCTGTGTCATCTTGGAGAAAGGACTAATTCTCTCTACGTCTCAGTTTCCTCATCTGTGAAGCGAGGTCAGTACCTGTACTTCCCATTATTGCTCTTGAAAGCTATAAAGAAGGTAATGCATGTCCAGCTCTTGATGACTATTATAAAGGTATTCTGGACACAAAAAACAGCATCAGGTCGGTTGTATATTTGTATCCTCTGTTATTTCCAAGTTTTTACCCTTCTACAGTGTCTCACACATGCAGCAACCCCCTCACCTGGCTCCCAACCCCTCCTTCCATAAGAATAAGGGTACTCTTTTCCATAACTACAGTGTAATTATAAAATTCAGAAACTTCCACAATGACACACTACCAGATATAAATCCCATACTCATATTTTGCCAATTGTCTTCCTGTTGTCCTTTGTATCACCTTTATTGTCCCATCCAAGATCACATATAGCATTGCGATATCACGTGCTTTTAGTCACCTTTAATCTGGAACAGTTTCTCAGCCTTTCCTAGCCTCCGATTCATTGAATTGTTTTAAAGAATATGGGCCCTTTATTTTGTAATGTGTCCATAAATTGGGATTTGTCTGATTCTTTTCCTCCCTCCCTCCCCTCTCCCATTGTATTGACAAAATACAATGTTTTGGTCGATTATGTCTTAATAAAACTGAAAACTTTCTGTCTTTTGTTTCTTTCTTTCTTTCTTTACGAAACCACAGAATTGTAGGCAAAGTTGGACAACAGCACAACAGCCAGGCCAGTGGCTGTGATCTGGTGGCGGAAGTGAGTAGGCGGCCCCCTGGAGCTCTGCTGAGGACATGACTCAGCTTCTCTATTTTTCTCCCTGTGACTTTCAGGAACCCAGTGGGCAATGGGGCTGGCTTCATGGGCATGCAACTATGCACTGAAGAGCCCCCGACTTGTTTTAATGCACTACTCTTGCCATCCCTAAATTATTTTTTAAGAGTTTCATTGTATTGTCTATTGGAAAGTTGCTAAGAGCATAGATCTTACAAGTTCTCATCACCAGAAAAACAATGGTAACTATAGAAGGTGATGGGTGTTAACTTGTAGTGCTTATGCTCATATACCTATATCAATCATTATGTTGTATACCTTAAACTAATACAATGTTTTTGTCAATTGTGTCTTAATAAAACTAAAAACTTTTTCTTAATTTTCAAATTAAAAAACTGACTGCCACAAATGTACATTAAAAGGTGCTTAGTAAATGTTATCACTCTTTCAAATTAAGAAAACTGAAGGTAAAGTTACTTAAAAAGTAAATAAAGATTTTCATTCATTTATTTTTAGACAGGGGGAAGGGAGGGACAAAGAGAGGGAGAGAAACATCACTGTGTGGTTGCCTCTCACACGCCCCCTACTGTGGACCCGGGGCACAACCCAGGCATGTGCCCTGACTGGGAATCGAGCTGGTGGCCCTTTGGTTCACAGGCCAGCCCTCAATCCACTGAGCCACACCAGCCAGGGCTCAAAATTACTAGTAATCTTCAACCTTGCATTTTCATTTTACTAAGACTTTAGTTTGTTTTAGAGCTGTTTTAGGTTCACTGCAAAATGGAGGACCAAGTGCAGAGATTTCCCATATACCCCCTGTCCCCACACATACATAGCCTACCTCTAAGTGGCACATTTTTGGAAGGAACACCAGGGAACTAATGATGTATCTCTCTTGGTGCATTTCCCCAAAAGACATGTGATATTAATTTGTCTTGTTATTGTGCATGTGAATGTTGATCATTTGATTAAGCCCACATGTTTTCCCTTGAAAGTCGACCTTCCCACTCTTGTAATTAGTAAGATTCTACAAGCGATATTTTGAGACTGAAACGGTTTCTCAAGAACTGTTCCCCAAGTTTTTATCCAATGGTTTTAGCATCCATTCATGAGTCATGTCTGAATTAAATATTGTTTGATAGTTGTACGATGATGACTTTCAAAATCTATTGTCATGTAGTTTTGCCTTGTTTTTCTTTTTTTAAAATATATTCTATTGATTATGCTATTATAGTTAACCTAATTTTTACTCCTTTCCCCCCCCTCCATCCAATACCCCCATTCCCTCCAGCAAACCCCCTCTTAGTTCATGTCCATGGGTCATGCATATAAGTTCTTTGACTACTCCATTTTTACACAGTTCTTAACACCACCCCATCTATTTTGTACCTATGAATTTGGGCTTCTGAATTCCTGCGCTTTCCCCCCATTTTCCTCCTCCCCCCTCCCAAATGATAGCCCTCCAAATGATCTCCATATCTATGATTCTTTCTCTGTTCTGCTTGTTTGCTTGTGTGTTATTTAGATTCAATTATTGATAGTTGTGAATTTATTGCCATTTTAATGTTTATCCTGTTGATCTTCTTTTTCTTACGTAAGTCCCTTTAACGTTTCATATAATAAGGGCTTCATGATGATGAACTCCTTTAACTTAACCTTGTCTGGGAAGCACTTTATTTGCCCTTCCATTCTAAATGATAGCGTTGCTGGCTAGAGTAATCTTGGGCGTAGGTCCTTGCCTTTCATCACTTTGAATACTTCTTGCCAGTCCCTTCTAGCCTGCAAGGTTTCTTTTGAGAAAGCACCTGAGTCTTATGGGAACTCCTTTGTAGGTCACTGTCTGCTTTTCTCTTGCTGCTTTTAAGATTCTTTCTTTTTAACCTTTGGCATTTTTAATTATGATGTGTCTTGGTGTGGTCCTCTTTGGGTCCATGTTGTTTGGGACGCTCTGTGCTTCCTGGACTTGCATGTCAGTTTCACTCACCAAATTAGGGCAGTTTCTTTTCATTATTTTCTCAAATAAGTTTTCTTTTTTCAAAAAAGATGGTATTCATTTACTTTTAGGGAGAGGAAGGGAGGGAAACAGAGAGGGAGAGAAACATCAATGTGTGGTTGCTTCTTGTACACCGCCCCCCCCGCTCCGCCACAACTGGGTTCCTAGTCTACAACCCAGGCGTGTGCCATTACTGGGTATTGAACTGGTGACCCTCTGGTTCGCAGGCCGGCACTCAATCCACTGAGCCACACCAGCCAGGGCTCAAATAAGTTTTCAGCCTCTTGCTGTTCCTTTTCTCCTTCTGGCACCCCTATGATTTGGATGTTGGTTGTTTAAAGATACCCCAGAGGTTCCTGAGGCTCTCCTTGTTTTTTTTTTTATAATTCTTTTTTATCCTTGCTATTCTGATTGAATGCTTTTTCCTCCTTTGTGTTCCAAATCGATGATTTGACTCTTGGCTTTATCCTGTCCACTATTGGTTCCCTGTAGAGTTTTCTTTATTTCACTTAATGCAACCTTCATTTCTGCTTGGGTCTTTTTACGGCACTGAAGTACCCAATGAGTTTCTGATGGCTGTTGTTTTGAACTGTGCATATGACTGGTTGCTTATCTCCGTTTCATTTAGTTCGTTTTCTGCAGTTTTTTTCTGTTCTTTCATCGGGGCCATATTTCTTTGCTGCACATTTTGGCAGGCTCCCTGTGTTTGTTTCTGTCAATGAGGTGGAGCTGCTTTGACTCCCTGTCCTAGTGCACCTGTCAAGTTGTATGGGGCAGAGCCTTAGGATATTGCCAGGATGGGACAATCCATGCCACCTCTCTGTGGCTCCGTGTGGAGGAGGGCTTACAGAGGGGACAATACCACCGCCTGGCCTCTGGAGTTTTCCTCGGAGGAAGCTGTCTCCCCACTTGCACTTCACTTTCTCCCCAGATGCCACTGGTGCCCTCCCCACTGTTGCCCTGGTGCTGCATCCCAGAGGGGGGGTGCCTATGGGAATCTTAAGTGTGTTGGAGGCCCTTTAAGAGGACGCAGTTTCTTCCACTGCCCCAACCCCCACTGGTTTTTACAGCCAGAAGTTACAGGGACTTATCTTCCTGGTGCTGGGACCCCTCACTCCGGCGGTGTCCCTCCCATTTTTATCCACCCATGTGGATGTGGGGCCCCCGTTCCCATCTCCACACCTCCCTGCACCACTCCACGCCTCCACGCCTCTACGCATCTCCGCCCCTCCTATGCTTCTGGATGAATTAGGCTTCTTTAACTCCTTGGCTGTTGGACTTCCATACTGCTTGATTTTCTGACAATTCTGGCTGATATTTGTTTTGTAGTGTAGCTTTATTTTTTGCTATAGTTGTGCACAGAGGCGAGGCGTGTTCACCTCCGCCTGCATCTATTGTTATGTATTTCTTTTGTTAAGTATATCTTATTGATTTTTCTATTCCAGTTTTCCCAACTTTTCCCCCTTTGTCCCCTGTTATCATGTATTTCTAACCCTCCACTATTTTATTGTTATATTACACGTAAACATACAATAATTTTATGTGTTACATGCATTCATTTTATTTACATTCATTTATGTCTATAATGTTATATTTAGAACATATATAAACCTATACAACTTTATGTATTTATAAAATATAAACATATATAACTTTATATATAACTCTATTGTGTGATATATTGTTTATTGTTATACATAACAAGCATTAGAAAGTCATTTTGCAACTATCAAACTATATATTACATATATCTACTTCTACCTCAACATCTAGATCCGTATCTACTTTTCCGCACCTCCACTCCCATTTGAGTTACAGTCCATCACTGTTATTCGTGTTGATTTTCAAATTGCCCCACGTTTGGCCAGTGAGAGCCTCTTTAAACTGTTCCTGTGCCATTTTGATATATTCTCCTTCAGCTTTCTGTACTTCATAACTTTCTAGCACAGCAATCTGTTCCAGGCTCATCTTACAGTTTCCCTCTCTCAGTCCTGGAATCAGCTTTTCTCCAAGAAGTTCTGGTTCTTTTTATTGGGACGAGGTATTTGGAAATGACAATCTGGGTGCTCTATTTGATTATTTGTGCCAAGATGGCACTGATTTCTAGACCCTCTTTAGTGGACAGACCTACGACGCAGACTTTTGCTGATAATACTGGAAGAGGGTTTCTTGTTGCGTCTCACCTGCTTCCATACTCCTCTCCAGCACCTCAATGTTCACACGAAGTTACACTGACATGAATTCACTGTGTAGCTGTCATGCCTTGTCTTTGTCACCAATGCTCCTGCGTGGAATTCCCTTACTTCACGGCAAACACATAACTGGGTTTCAAATCTCAGTTTCAGCATCACCTACTCTGTGAAGTTGGTTGCAATTCTCTAATTCAAATTGAGTATGTCCTTCTGCGATCTCCTTATTGTACCTAAAAAAGACACTGCCACGGCATATAGGAAACTTTATTGCACTCATTCATTTACATGCCTATCTCCTCCAGTAAACTGAGGGCAGGAATCAAATATTACCATTTTATGAAAGCCAACAGTTAGTGAAGGAAAGAAGAGTGGAAAGAATAACTAAACAAGTGATAATTTTACGATTGTGTTTTCTTTACCTGCTTGCTGGTGCTTGATGTCACCCAGCTTATAGAAACACACACACACACTCACAACCCGCAAGAAGGCCATACTACAACTTTCCAGGACACACCCAGCCCCCAAAACTTTTCTCCAAGTACTGGGCCACAGCCAGGGTCAGGTGGTCATTAAAGGGTCCAGCCACGACCTGGATCCCTAGAGGAAGTCCTTTGGCATTCAGACCCAAGGGGCACTGGGTCACAGGCAAACCCAGGGCATTGAAGACACCTGAATGAAACAAACGAGAATAATGTGAGAAGCCAAGACATGTTCTTTAAAACTTATTTTCTCCCCTCAATTGTACCATGGTGATGATAATACTTGCACACCTGTAGAGTTTCCTATCTGCTAAAGACTCCTCTAGGGACTTGACGTGTTTCATAAACATTTGAATTATCACAACAAAACCCTTGAGACAGAAACTGCTAATTATTCCTACTGTACAGATCAAGTAACTGAAGAACAGAGGAGTTAGACAACATACCTACAGTTGCTGGGCAAGTAAAGTTCAAATTAGGATCTAAATGCAGAAAATGGGAGCGAGAGCTAGCACTGTTTTCTGATATGGTACTCCTAATTTGCCCTGTGTAATACTTTCAGAAAAAAAAAAATAGAGTAAATGCTTAGTGGGGGCAATATCTTCTTGCATTATGAATTTTCTTTTCACGTATGAGCCTTTGTAATAGAACTGTGTGGTAGTCTAGATTTGTAAATTTTAATTCTTTGCCATATTCATAGAGTATGTTTATAGTTCATGTGTGAAAAGAGTATGATTTAATTCTTTTGCATGCAGGCATCCACTTATCACAGCCCTATCCATGGCAGAGCCTGTTATTTCCCCATCGAATTGTCTTTGAAACTTGGTAAAAAGTCAATTGAACATAAGTATAAATATAGGGACTTGTATTTGCACTCTGAATTCTCTTCCACTGATTATATATATATATATATATATATATATATATATATATGGATATTCATATATCCTTATACCAGTACCACAATTTATTGAATACTGTAGCTTTGTTAACTGAGAAGTGTGTGTACTCCAACTTTTTCCCTGTTTAAAAAGGCCTTATACTCTCTGATCTTGTTGAATTATTTACTGGTTTCGGGTTTTTTGAAAAATTTCTTAAGATTTTTAATACTAATTATGTATTTAGTGAATAAAGATAATTTTACTTGCTCTTTTAAAACCTGGATGCCTTTTATTTCTTTTTCCTTGGTTACATGCACTCACAGTGTTGAACACATGTGGTAAAAGTGAAAATCCTTGTCTTGTTCCAGATCTTAGGGAGGAAACCTGTCTTTCACTAATATGTATGAAGTTATCTGTGGGTTTTTTGCATATTGCATATCTTGAGGAAGTCCCATCTATTCTTTAATTTGTTGAAAGCTTTTTAAAGATTTTATTTATTTATCTTCAAAGAGAGGGGAAGGGAGGGAGAAAGATGGAGAGAAACATCAATGTATGGTTGCCTCTCACGTGTGTGTCCCCCTACTGGGGACCTGGCCTGCAACCCAGGCATGTGCCCTGACTGGGAATCGAACCAGCGACCCTTTGGTTCTCAGGCCAGTGCTCAATCTGTTGAGCCACACCAGCCAGGGCTGTTGAAAGTTTTTGGTTCTGGTTTTGTTTGCCATGAATGGGTTTTCAATGTTCTCCAAAGCTTTTTTTTTTTTTTTTTGCATCTGTTGTGATTTTAATGTGTTTTTCCAATTCCTAGAATAAATCCCACTTGTTGGTGGTGCATAATAGTTACTTTCACACTGAATTTGATTCACTAATTTTTTTTAGGATTTTTACATCTATATCAATGATGGATATTGATTTATAGTTTTCTTTTCTTGTGATGTCTTCATGAGTTTTGGTATAACAGGTACTGGCCTCACAAAATGAATTAATGAATGAATAGACAAACAAAGGCCCTACCAATCAAAACAATGTGGTACTGACATAAAAGCAGACACATAGATCAATGGAACAGATAGACAACCCAGGAATAAGCTCGTGGCTTTGTAGTAAATTAACATGTGACGAATGAGGCAAGAATATACAATGGGGTAAACATAGTTCATCCAGTAAATGGTGTCGGGAAAATAGAACAGATATTGTGCAAAAAGTGAAAGTAGACCACCTTCTTACATCATACACAAGAATAAACTCAAAAAAAGAGTAGAGACTTAAATGTTACACTTGATCCCACAAAATTACTAGAAGAAAATATAGGCAGTAAAACCTCGAACATTCCTGGTAGCAGTATTTTTGCCGATACATCTATGGCAAGGGAAACAAAGGAAAAACAAATGGGACTGCCTCAAACTAAAAAGTTTTTGCACAGCAAGGGAAACCATCGACAAAATGAAAAGACAACCCACCGAATGCACTGAATGGGAGGACATATTGGCAAATGATATATCTGAGAAGCGGTTAATATCCAAAATATATAAAGAACATATACAACTCAACACCAGAAAGGGAAAAAAAAAAAGAACCCCACCAACAGTGCAATTAAAAAATGGACAAAGAACCTGAACACACACTTCTCCAAGGAGGACATACAGATGCCAATAGGCATATGAAAAGATGCTCAAGAACACTAATCATCAAAGAATTGCAAATTAAACAACATGAAACCTCATGGCTGTGAGAATGACAATTAAACCTCATGCCTGTGAACATAGGTATCATCGATAATTCGACAAACAACAAGTGCTGGTGAGGATGTGGGGACAGGAGAACCATAGTGCACTGTTGGTGGGAATGCAGACTGGTGCAGCCACTGTGGAAAGCAGTGTGGAAAGTCCTCAAAAAATTAAAAATGGAACTGCCTTCTCACCCAGTGATTGCACTTCTGGGAATTTATCCGAAGAAACCCAAAATACTAATTGAAAAGAATAGATGCACCCTTTTGTTCATAGCAGTATGATTTACAATACCTGAGATTTAGAAGCTGCCCAAGTGCCCATCAGTAGATGAGTGGATAAAAATGCTGTGGTATATTTACACAGTAGAATACCACTATGCCATATAAAGAAGGGGCGAATGGTACCCTTTGCAACGATGGCATGGTTGGACCTGGAGAACACTGTGCTAAGTGAAATAAGCCAGCCAGAGAAAAACAAGCATCACATGGCTTCACTCATACGTGGAGTCTAATGAAGAAAATGGGCTAACAAGCAAAACAGAGACAGACTCATAGACAGAGAGCAGGCTGACAGCTCTTGGGGGGTGCTGGGTGGAGATATTGAACTGAAAATAAAAAAGAGAAAGAACTCATGGACATGGGCACCAGTGTGGTGCTTGCTGGAGAAAGGGGGTTGTGGGGGACATGGGGGGGATAAATGGTGATGAACAGAGACTTGGCTTCAGGTGGCGAGCACACAACACAACCTACAGAAGTTTGTAGAATTGTGCACCTAGAGCCTGCACAATTTTGTTAGGCAGTGTCACCCCAATAAATTTAATAAAAAGGAAATAAAGATGCTGGATCTCATAGTCTTTTCTGTCTGCTCACAATAGAACTTTTGCAAGACGGGGCTGGGATGGATGGGAGCTGTCCATCTTTAGGTTCTGTCCTGCCTATGCAGAGTGGAATCTGGGCGACTCGGAGCTGGAGCTTAAGAGGAAAGGATGGGAACAGCCTCCAGCTTAAACGCCACAGACAGCAACCATTCCAATCAAGAATCAGTAGATTTTTTTCCATATATGCTTCTCAAATGGCACTATGCCCTTTGATCAAATTTCAAACTTGCAACACTTTTATTGGGTTATTTTGTCCAGTTTCATTGCTGCGTTTTTTGAAGAGAGGTTTTGCCAAGCTTTTCACACCGTCCTTTTGGAAAGCCCATTGTTACTAATTTATATTTGTTTATATGTTCAGAACTGCAATGTGCTAGTCAGTAGGGATTGCATAGGTGGACAGGAAGGTTGCACAAACTGCAGCCTCCATAGAGCTTGTAATACAGCAGCAGGGTTATGTAGAATCTATGTTCAGAGTGCACGAAAGTTTCATCTCTGTGCTTAGCTTACCAATGAGTGAAATGACCAAGCTCACTGTATGGAAACGTCCTGAGACCAAATTTGTTCTGAGAGGGAAGAATGTCATGATCGATTATTGTGGCTGCTGTGAGTACACGAAGGGCCCCGGATGATGGTGCACTACGCTTTTGCCAAAACTGATGCATGAAATCTTGAGGTTTAGCCTGATGTCAGATGCTGTGAAAGTCAGAGAATCTCTGGGAAGAATCAAAAGGCAAAAGCAGTGGTCTTCCTACAGGAGGTCTGTAAAATGCTGACTGCCCAATGCTGCTCATCTGGAGATGTAAATGGCCCTAGAGGTACATGAGGACAGACACCTAAAGTCAACTGGGGTGCAGGGGGAAAGCCAGTAGAAGGCCACTTCTGTAAGCTGTTTCCTCCCCTCTCTCCTGGTCATCGCCTCTCCCGCTTAATATGGCATGTAGGTGTTGCGGTAAGTGTGGTGAAGCTTAAGTGGGAGATGTGTAAATGAATCTATTGAGATAAGACTTAAACTGTAACATCATCGATCCTTATTGTCACCAGAGAATACAATAAGGATAACAAAACATTCCAAGATTCTGCAGACTACATTATCTTTTATGACTGTTACTGCACTGGCACCATAGAAAGAATGAGGGATATGGGTATGGTTCCAGGACAGGTAGCATGATCTATGTTTGATGCAGTTTTTGGCATGACTCTTGAGGTTCTCCATGACAGGCTTACGTCTCCAAACTCATGTCCACTCTCCACCCTCATTACCAATTCACGCGCTGCAGACAGTATACTGTTTCACTTTCCCATTCTCACAGTTCCCAATGTACTTTTTCTGTACCATTTCTCATGGGGTTTCTACTGCCTGGATTACTTTCTTCCTTTCCCTACTCCGCTACCTGGATAATTACTAATCCTCTCTCAGGACCCAGGTCCCATTTCAATTTCCCCCGAAATTCTTCCTTTGCCTTTGTATTTGGTGCCTTCTTTTGAACCCCTCTGGTCTTATTCGTATCTCCTACTAGGCCAGGCATGGAATGTATCGGAATCATCTCTCTAACCCTGGTGCATGCAGTCTGGTCTCGGCGAATGGTTAATAAAGATCTGGTTATTCTGGAGTGTCAGTGAAACATAGTAGTAAAGGTGCTACCATTTCCTGAACAGCAAGTGGGGCTGGAGAACAGGGAAGGAGGGCAGCTGCAGTCAAGCAGACCTGTGTTTGAACCATTACCCTCTTTCCTGCACAGCTGAGGAGCCCTGGCAAGCCTCTTTTTCCTCCTCTGTGTAGTGAACTAACGTACAAACTCTGAGAGGTGGGGGCCTGGGTTCCATTTCCATTTCCAATACCACCTTAGCTATGTGCCTGTGGAAGTGTGTTTGAAGTTCTTTGTGTTTGAATTCTTTCATCTCTGAAATGAGGGTGATGATAGTTTCTTGTTTTCAGAACTGCTGTGAGTATGATATTGGACGAGGCCTATACAGCTATTGGTACAATGCATGGAACAGATAAATCAAGGGGAAAATATATAGCGATTGTTATGAAGTAAAACAGAAATATTAATATTGCCTAAAGTCAACATATACGTATGCATGGGTTCAATAGATTGTAATATTACCATTATTATTAAAACTTGTAAAGCATTTGATACACATGCTCACATTTAAGCATTCTTCCAATGGTGCTGCAAAATACATGGGGCGTCTTCATCATCACCATAAAAAAATCACAGTGCAGAAATTAAATATCTGACTGAATTTACCCATCCTGGAAGTATCAGGCAAGTATAAAAATCTTCTACTTGCTTGTGTAGAAACTAACAAGAGTATTGCCTCATAGAAAAAAATAAAAACACAGCTAAACACTCAAGCTATTTGGCGTCCGACAATTCTATGTCATTGACGGAAGGCCTCCCAAACTGGTCAGTTTTCAGCTTCAGTGGCGGAAATAAAAGCAAAACAATACTAAGTATCATCGACCCATGTGTGGGGTGGAAATCACACTGGCTTTGAAGTCAGACAATTCACAGTTGGATTCCAGTCCTGACTCTGACCCTGAAGTCACTGTTTCTTTGTCTCTTTCACAGGCCTACCTGTACCTGCTGTGGAGGGTTTCTGGGAGCCTTAAATGACAAAATGGATAGCATTCCTAGCTCCTAGTACCTGGCACATAATAGATACTTAATCAATACTGCTCTTATCTATCATGGATCTCGTATCCACATTACCTGGTTCACAAGACTTAATTAACTACAGGGAAAAGTTCCCAGTGGTGGCTAACTTCAATCAGAGGAAGATCCCTCCAAAAAGCTGTAAGTTTGTTGTTCCACATAAAAATTAAATGCAGTGGCCTATGTGGTAGTTAATTTCACATTCTTGGGGTGTCCAAGCAGAAATGAATGAACACTCCATCAGCAAATTATAGAAAGGGATTTAAACAACATATGAATAGATGACTTCTAATGTATAACCTTGGCATTCAGTATACAATGGATAGGATATGAAAACACAGAAGAAATCTTTAGACGGAATAGTTTGAGGCTAATTTTGTACAAAATCATCCTTCACGTGGTTTCAGCTTACTGAATAACCCCTGAATGGTCCAATATTGGCTGGTCCATGAACTGAGACTGACAAAGCCGTTATAGGAGGTAGGGTAAGTTTTTTAGGTAACTCTAGTTAGGACACAGGAGGAGTTCTGGAATAAAAACTGGGAAGTGGGGCTGTGATTTTTGGTGTGAGAATTGACCTTACGGTGTCCTTAACTATAGAACAGGAGTCAACTTCTTGTATTCATTCTTGGAAGCTTTGCGTTACACGTTGTGCTTCAAACAGCCCCCGGGCACAGATAAAGTAAACTATAGAAACACTTTGTGGAACTGTGATGTGTATTATCAAGGAGGAGTTCCTTCTGAGCTTGAGTTCCTTAGTTGAACAGATTTCTGGATGAATACAAATAATTGTTATTAGATAGGAGGCTGCCAGTCGCCTTGCCTCACCAAGAAAACACACTCCTCCCACATCCCCTTATTTTCTTCCTGGGAATTTTGCCAGAAGGGCCGGGAGCAAGTGTTCAGGTTAGCAAATAGATAGCAAGTGTTATCTACTTCGGTAAGGCCCTGCAGCATGTTTCGGTTCTCTGACATCTGTAACATCAAACGAGCGTGAGTCGAACAGACCGAACAGACCGAGATAAATAAACTATGCAGTGCCACGTCTCCTGAGCTGTCTCTGTGGGTGGGGAGGCCAATGAGATTAAATAGGCAAGAGCATTCGCACCATCAAGAGTGGGAGGTTTCTGGGACTCCTGCCTGTGGAGGCTGTCGGAAGGGGCAAACATCAAAGCGAGGAACACATGGGAGACCACAGTCTGTCCTTTTCTGTTCTTATGCTATTAGACACATACCCAGGGATCTCTGCCACTGCCATGATTTCGGCTATCGCCTAGGAGCAAAGGACCTTCCCATCTACAGTCCCTGACCCACGTTTCGGACCTACATAACCAAATTCCTATTTGACATCTCCATATGGATATCACAGGGAAACCTCAAGGTACAAAAAAAAAAAAGTAAGAAATAAAATGGCCTGGCAAAATGACCTCTTTCCTCATGGAATGCAGTCTAGACAGAGTTAAGACACACACATGAAAAGATTGCTAGTAAAACAAGAAGTGTTCTCAGGAACAACAAAATAGTGATTTAGATAAAAAGTGGTAGAGAATCTCAAAAGATGGATCTTTCACTGTGGGCTGAATAAGGGAGTGGTCAGAGTTGAGATATGAACCAGGTTTCCAAAGGTGAGCTGGTCTTGGTCTAAAATGCAGGCTGAGTCACCCTTGTTAATCTCAGGGAACATCGGACTAGACTCATCTCTGCTGTTAATAATTAAAAATTAGTGAGCAAGCTAATAAATGACATATAAATCTTTATAAAGGCATATTACATAAAAATGAAAAGAAAAGCAGAACAAAACAAAATCAAAAAGCTTTAAGTAGCCACTTTCTCTTTCGGTTCTTTCCTGTAGACAACTACATTTCCTTGCCTTCACAACTTGAGTAGCTAGGTGAGAGAAACTTAGGCAGGAACGTGTTTCAAAGATTCAAGGAATTGGGAGTAACTGACCAAAGACAAGAATTAGAGTAAAGATGAGAAAATGATGGATAAAAACTATTATTTGTACCCTCTCCCCCTCATCCTCCACAACCCTAATGCCAAGTACTTTACATGCATTATTCAATTTAACCTTTTCTCGACTGTTGAAAACAATTATTATTTTTTTTTTGGTTAAAAACATTCAAAGGTAATATATGCTCCTAATATTCTGAAAAGAAAAAATAAATCAATATGAAATTATAGAAAATAAAAAAACCAAAATCCCTTACCCTCCCTCCCAATCCTATTCTCAGGCAGTAACCAGATTTAACAATTTGCTGTGTTGTGAACATGACTTTCCTTAAAAAGTTTTTAAAAGATTTTATTTATTTATTTTTAGAGAGAGGGGAAAGGAGGGATAAAGAGAGGGAGAGAAACATCAATGTGTGGTTTCCTGCCACGTGCCTCCCACGATCCCCCCCACGTGGACCTGGCCCGCAACCCAGGCATGTGCCCTGACTAGAATCGATCCTTTGGTTCACAGGCCAGCACTCAATCCACTGAGCCACACCAGCCAGGGCTGAACGTGCCTTTTGACAGCAAAAGAGCAAGATACAGATTACCCTTTATTCCTAGAGGAGGAACAAGATTCAGAAACATTCAATATCTTGCTCCAGGAAACACAGGTAGAAAATAATAGAGACAAGTATTTGAACTCAAATAAACCAAGCTCCAAATTCTAAGTTAAAGTGGACCACGGGATTATAGAGCAAGAAAATATACAGTAACCCTGGAGAAACTATAGAAACTGACCTAGTATTAATACATTTCCAGGGGCCTTTGACCTCACCTGACCATGGCCCAGACACAGCTCCCAAACCCGCTGAAACTGAAACAAATTAATTGGGTGAATACTAGGCTGAACGGAACGCAGGAAAGATGACAGCTAAGGCAAAGAAATGGGTATCCTGGAGAATTATATTTTGTACTAGCATTTTGGGGGAAGCCACACACCCTGGGGAAAAAGCTGACTTGGCTTTAGCGTGATCAGAACAGCCAAGGCAGCCTTTGGATTCAGTTAGTTCACACTGTGTTACTGAAGACGTCACGGAACCTCCCTGAAGCTCAGTGCTCTAAAATGTGATACTCATGCTCACCTGCAGGGTTCTAGGGCAGGATGCAGATACTAGCAAATTATCATCCACATGTGACAATAGAAACTGCTTTCTGGAATTTTCTTAAAGTACACATTATTTTTGGACATGCATATATCAAACTTGTCCAACAGCAAAAGGAAATTACACTTTTCTTGGAAAATACCTCTATTTCTTTAAGATTAAAGACTAAAAGAAGTACAGTTAGTTACCTGTGTAAGCAAAGTTGAAAGGCCTTGTCAGAGGAACATGATGCTTGGGAGCCACTGTGGGATGGGAGGGGTATAAGAAGACACCATCATCACCGAGCATCTCCACCAATTCTTTATGCAGGCTTTCTTTCACTGCTGTAAACTTTCTGTATTTCTCACTGCTGTATTTGAGTTTTTCTTCCAATAAGGCCAGTCCTACAGAATGATAACAGGCAACAAGTTAAGGTATGACATTTCATTTCCAGTTTTAGTGTTCTAAAAAAGTAAATAAATTCTAGTGCTCTTTAATTTATCTTTTCTTACTGTAGAACATCGAGGAAGTAAGAAAGTGGTGAAGAAGAAACCTTATCACCTTGCCACCCATACATGAATATTGTTGACCATTCAGTGCCGAGTCTTAGTCTTTTCCGACAATGCTGCCCATGGAGTTCTTGCTTCTCCCACAGAGCGTTACCTCATAAGGGTTTACGACTGTGAAATGTATCATAGCTTTTTCTTGAACTAGCCCATGACTGTCGGGCATATGAACTTTTCCAAAAAAAAATTTTTTTTAAGATTTTATTTATTTATTTTTAGAGAGGGAAGGGAGGGAGAAAGAGAGAGAGAGAGAAACATCAATGTGCGGTTGCTGGGGGTCATGGCCTACAACCTAGGCATGTACCCTGACTGGGAATCGAACCTGTGGCACTTTGGTTCGCAGCCTGCGCTCAATCCACTGAGCTACGCCAGCCAGGGCCCTTTTCCAAAATTTTAATGTCGTCATAAACACCTTCGTGCATGGAATTCTTAGAAAAACTTTGTAATAGAGTTATAGTTTTAGAGGATTCTATCCAATGTATCTTCCAGTTTTAAATTGTTTTAGGAAAAGATCATTAACACATGCACATGTACACATATTTTGCACATCAGTCAACTATGCATCATATGTGCTTACTAGATCATAGTCAGTATTTAATACTAGTATTTATTTTAGTAGAGTTTACTGACTTATTTAAAAATAAGTTTATTGCTCCTATTATGAAAGGAGCACATAAGTCTAATAGAAAATAAAAAAAAAATTCAAAAGATTACAATGGAATAAACTACTCACCCCAAAATATCGTGCCCCAGGGGAAATAGTTGCAAATGTGTTAGTACACTTAGTTCATGTACTTTTCTGTGCAAATATTATGTCTTTGCTCACCCTGTATGTAAAACTTTCCACATTTTCCACTCACCATTTTAACTACATTGATACACACGTTATAAATATATCTTTGTTAACTTGGCCTTAAGTGCCAGCATAAAATTTATCCTATATGTGAATGTGAATTCACTACCTATCCCTCTGTTGTTAAACCTTTAGGATGCTGATAATTTGTTGTAAAACATACTGCAATGTACATCTCTATAATTTTTGTACTATGGTTTCATATATTTTTATCTGAAGAGTCTAGCTTCTGGCCAAAATCCACTTGAAGTTCCCAGTATGTGCATGGTTAGGTTCTATCTCATGTGCTTTAGATGCATAATTCATTTGACTAGTCAAACAATGCAAGGCAGCACATAATCCACTCAATCACACAGTCAATACATACTTTCATTAATTCCTTTTTATAGAGGAGAAAAATGAATCACTGACAGGATAAACAACTGAATGAAGGTTAAGCAAGTAGTATCTATAAAAGTGAAGACTGGACTCCAGTTTGAAACAAATAACCAATCTCTATTTGCCTCAGTTTCTCACTATAAAGAGGTAACAGTACTTATATATACTATCAGACTGTCTTAAATGCTTAAAGGGACAACACATACAAAATACCAAAAACCTAATATTTGGCACGTAGGTACTCAATGAGCATTTGTTTGTAGTAACAGCAATGTCCAACTCTGCAACAAGGGTACACAGCTGCATTAACTTCTTTGGAGAGGTGCTTCAACTAAACTTACTCTACAGGACCAATAATTAACATTTTATCAGGTTAATTCACCAGAATAGTCCTGTACGGGCCAACACCTGAAGTCAAATATTTTGCCCAAATGTTCCATTTTGTATTTAAATACAATACATGACACGAGAAAGCATCCTAGGTATTTGAGTCTGTGAGATAAACATTTCAAGAGCACCCTTTAACTTGGTACCCATCCAACCTTTATGAATTGAGGTTTCTAAGCCTATAAAATGGGCATTGTAACAGACACACTGCAAATCAATGAGATAAAATGCACAGGACTCACTAAGCGCTTGGCACATAGTGAGATGTCAGCAAATGATGAGCGCTAATTCATTATTAATATTTCCGCTTTCCCAAAGTGTTGCGAGTGGTTCTTATATTCTTGGTAAGATGTTCTTCCCTCCCCTAAAGACATCAAAACAGAGAAAAGATGATTTCTATACCAATGGCAGGGATGGTGTGCACTGATAGGCCCAGGCACCATTTGACCAATTCCCACAGAGGGTTGATAGGCTTCCCACGGTCACTAAGCAGATCCACAAATTTCAGAGGTTCCTGAGATGAAACAAAACTTTATTAACCGATGTCACATCAATAAGTCTGATTTTTAAAAAGAGCTGGGAAAGGAAGAGATTAAATGTAAATGTGAAAATAAACATCTCAAACTGCTAAAACAAGAGATACAAGTATTCTCTCAAAAAGGTATGTTTAGGACAATATGAATGAGAATGTTCACAGCAGCACAGTAAATAATAGCCACATAACAATCAGCTGATGAACAGATAAACAAATTATATCAATTCAATAGAATATTGTTCAGCCATAAAAAGAAATAAGGTACTGACATAAGGTACAACATGGATGAAATGCAAGAAATATTAAGGTAAGTGAAAGAAGACCATAACAAAACACCACACAATGTACAATCTCACCTATTTGAAATGTCCAGAATCAGCAAATCAAGAGATACAGAAAGCAGGTTAGTTTTTGCTAAGGCTGTGGATCGGGGCAGTGAGGATATTGAACGTGACTGATCATGAGTATGGGTCTCTTTTTGTGGTGATCTCAGGAAAATGTTCCAAAATTGATTGCCATGATGACTGCACAATTCTGTGTTTTAAAAACCATTTAATTGTATGCTTTAGATGAGTGATATGCATGATGTATAAATTATAATTCAAGAAATCTCTTATAATAAAGCAACAAAATGACCATAAACAAGTATGGCTGAGGAAATGGCCACATCCTTTTTCCATAGTAAAAGCTTCAAGTACCAACCATATAATGTCCTTGTTCCGAAGAGATGAACCATTACTGAGCTACACGGTAGAGCCTATGAATACTAGATCTGAGTCAGGCTTCACAATTCAAGCTGAGAGGACACCAGTTCTTTTCACCCTCTTTGTCTTCTTTCCAGTTTTTAAATTTAGGACCAACTTTCAAAATCAGCACCTATGTTAGGAGTTTCTCCAAGTTACTCAGTATAAGAGACTATCTCCTGCAAGTGCTAAGAATAAAAGGTTTGTTACTGATCTTTGATTTAGCATTGTTCTCACACTCTGATTAGGAACCTATATCTCAGAGTCTAACATCTAAGCTTGTGGATTTACATGGACTTCCTAGTCTGAGATATTTCCAAGGTGCTTATATAAAAGAAAAAGTGTATGTGTTTCTTAAACATGGGTATAGTGGCTGGTAATTTATTTTCCTGGAGGTAGAAAGGGATTGTGAAAGTGCTCCTTTATTGAAGGGCTACTAAATGTCACATACTTTACTACATATATTCTGAATCCAGAAAATAATCTTGTAACGCAGGTATCAATAGCTTCATTTCACAGATGAGTAGAGCGATGAATAAACAAGAACTCTCTCACCGAAAAGAAAAAAGAGCTGAAAGTGGCTTGCAACTTGTATTTGGGTCTATCATACTCCAACATACACATTCTTAATGGCCACCATATGTACAAAAGTTAAAAGACTTGAAAAGGGCTGCCTATTTCTTCATAATGTCAAATGCAACTTATTATTCTTAAATAATTCATATTTAAAACTTTCAGTGAGCCTGAAGAAATCATAAGTAAAGCATCTTTCACAAGTACCCACATCAACTTCTAAACTTAGCCAATAACACCAGGGTGAAATACATTGCAGAAAAGCGGATAATTGTGTGTGTATCTGTAAACACCTCTGATGGGGGAGGCAAGCTGTGATCTTGACCACTGGAATTACCTGAACACTTCATGCTTTACTGAAGCCTAAATGCTCTGATACCCAGCACACGCTTTACCGGGATAAACCTCATGCCACTGTACCCGTGTTCATAATGTCACCTCTGCTTGGAACACCTTGTATAACTTCTTTACTTAGTGAAGGCCTCCAAATTATTCAAGCATTGGTAAAGAGCAATCTTACACCAGGAAGCTTTTCCTGACTTCCACCTAGAGATGGGTCCTCCCTCTGTGATCACACAATCATATATGCTTATACCACTAGAGCACTCACCAAACTGTATAATCCCGAAGTATTTAACTATGTCAACTATTTGCTCATGAACTTCATTCCTACATATCTAGAACATATGGCCCACAATAGAGGGCCAATAAATCTTTGCAAAAGGAAAGAAGAAAGGAGGAAAAGTACTGAACATACCTTCCCATCATATGCTCTTGCTGACATCATTGTGACCCATAACTGAAAAGAATACTTCATTTGCTTCAGTTTAACGTGTTGAACGGAGGCTCCTAGCGTATTTTCCAGGTGAGTCACAACCTTAGGAAATGAAGATAGAATGACAGATAAACATGTGTAGGAAAAAGAGAAATCATTGGAGAGTGCTGTCAGCAAGATGGCTTACAAGGAAGCTCCAGGCCCTCATTGCTTCATGGAAATACCAACATACAGACCAAGTAGCTCGGTGAGACCTCTGAAAACCAGTTAAGAAACTGCAGCAATAAAACAAATGACCAAAAAAGAAAAGCTGCCCTCAAAATGCTAAGAAATCTCATGGGACCTTTGCTCATTCTTGTCCCACCCCCTTCCTGGCACAGCGCAGAAAGATTGGGAGGAAGCCACCTACCTAACTACTAACTTCTACCTTAGGGTGGAAGGAAAAGAGTGGAATTTGCTTGCAGAGTTCTGGCTAATACAGGGGCAGCCTGGAGCACTGGTTTATCTCTTGCTTGTCAGGGAACACTGATGGGCGGAATTGAGTTATAGTTTGTCTATCAGGTCGGAAACCATCAAAAGCAGTGGTTGGAGCTGTGGCATGAGAGAGTTGCATGGTTACTGTAGACCTGCGGGTACCTGGATATAAGATATTACAGACAGAGCTACCATATAGAACAACTAAGGGTTTGAGAAGAAACAGGATGAGACACTTAAGGAAATGAAGACATTAAGGAGTGGTTATATGTACAGAGGAAATGGAATTTTAAAATGTGCAGGCTCAAAAAAGACCCAACTCCAAAGGTTTTGACAGAACACTAAATCTTTAGGCTAGGTTAATTAGTAAAGGACTTCCTCTGCACAAAGGCAGTCCACAAAGATGAGGAGAGGTTGATATGATTTTAAATACCTAATTTTTAAAAAGATAACAAGGCATACTTGTTTCCCTGTAAAGAAGGCCCTCTTTCTTTAAAAAGAAACAGGGAAACATAGCCATTCAAAGGAACAAAATAAGTCTCTAGATACCAACCCCCTTGGCTTACTTTACAAAGCTTTTAAAACAACAGTCTTAAAAATGTTAGTGGGTTAAAAGACATCATGGACAAACAAAAATCAAAAAACGATATGAACGAAATTACAATATAAACACAAAGATGTAAATTGTAATAAAGACACAACCAGAAAATCCTGGAACGAAAAATATAATGAGTGAACTGAAATGTTCACCGAAAGGGTTCTGCAGAAGGCGGAGACCTGCAGAATAATAAATCAACGAAACAAGCCTATAAACAGATCATCGGAAAATATTGGGTCTCGGGGCAAAAAGAAATAATGAAAACATGTGAAAAGAGAGCAAGGTATTCATAGGATGCCATCAAGTGGAATAATACATACATTATAAGAATCCCAGGAAAAGAGAGAGAAAAGGAGACATAGATGTTATTTGAAGAAATAGTGGCTGAAAACCCCCCAACTTGAAAAAAGGAACTTGATACACAAATACAAAAGGGTGAACAAACTCCAAATAAGCTAAACCCAAAGAACCCCATAGTGAGAACTATTTTTACCACAATCTTGAAAATCAAACACAGCCCTGGCTGGTGTGCCTCAGTGGATTAAGCACCGTTCTGTGAACCAAAGGGTCACAGGTGCGATTCCCAGACAGGGTACATGCCCGGGTTGTGGGCCACATCCCCAGCAGGGGGCGGGTGAGAGGCAACCACACATTGATGTTCCTCTCCTCTTTCTCCCTCTCTTTTACTCTGTTAATAGATAAATAAAATTTTTTTTTAAAGAATCAAACACAAAAGAAGAGTTTTCAAAGCAAGGGAAAAGTGACATATCATATACACGAGAGCTTCTACAAGGATGAATGGTTTTCTTAGCTGAAATCTTACAGAACCAAAGGAAAAAAATAACTGTGAACCAAGAATAAATGTGTGGCAAAACTGTCCTTCAAAAATGAAGGCCGTGAGTGACATCAGCATTATGCAATGTAAGTAATTGCTCTTTTTCTGAATTTATAAAACAAATTTGACATCCATAGCTGAACAAATGTGGCTCTGCCCATTACACCAAGGGATCCAAGAGGCTGCCAATATGCTGGTGCATTCAAAACCAACAAATGGAACTTAGGTAGGGCCTTCAGATCCAAGGGAGTCCACAGAGTTGCCACATACCCACTCTCAAGTATTGGGAAGAAGAAACCCGGAAAGTGCAAAACTGGGTAGATATATGTGAGTGAGATTATTCACTCACCTGGAGATTATTCACTCCAGCCTGCCTGAAGGGAGATTCAAGCATGGCATTGGAGAGACAGACAAATTAGAAAGCAGAGGAGAAGGAGGAATTTACCAAGGCAGTCCTGCTCCCCAGGGGGACACTGCAAGTGCTGAGGCTTTTGACAGCAGCAACAGCAACCTCCTGGTATGTTGGAATTGAGCCATAGTCTTTATCAAATGCACTTAACAGACACACATAGAACATTCCATCCATCAACAGCAGAGTACACATTCTTTCTAGTGCACATGCAGCATTCTCTGGCAGAGATCGTATGATAAGATACAAAACAAGTCTGAGCAAACTTAAGAAGACTGAAATGTTAGCTGTCTTTTCTGAACACAGTGGTATGAAGCTAGAAAACAAGAACATAAAGAAAGCTGGGGAAATTTACAAATATGTATAAACAACACATATGTGAAGAACAAATGTATCAAAGAGAAATTAAAAGGAAAATAAAAATTGTCTCAAAACAAATAAAGAATCCCACAACATATAAAATTCCATGGGATGCTGCTAAAGCTTACTTAAACAACATTATAGACCACAAAAACCCGAGCCAAATTCAGAACATTCTAACAGCAGTATATGCATCTTCTCGGTGCATATGGAACATTTTCCAGTATAGATTATTTGTTAGACCACAGAATAAAGCTTGAGAACTTCAACAGGGTAAAAAGCATGCCAAATATCTTCTCTGATCACAATGCTATAAAACTGGAAATCAACAACAGAAGAAAAACTAAAATACAAATACATGGAATTAATAGCCAGTAGATTAAAGAAAAATTTAAAGAGCAAATAAAAAAATCATGTGATAAACAAAAGGGAAACATATTACACCAAAAGTAATGGGACGCAGCAAAAAGAGTTCTAAAAGG
Source organism: Phyllostomus discolor (assembly GCF_004126475.2). Classification (NCBI taxonomy): domain Eukaryota; kingdom Metazoa; phylum Chordata; class Mammalia; order Chiroptera; family Phyllostomidae; genus Phyllostomus; species Phyllostomus discolor. The sequence goes on along the minus strand of NC_050198.1, from coordinate 36,945,203 downwards.
TAAGTTCATAGCAATGAAAACATATACTAATAAATAAAAAGATCTAAAATAAACAACCAAATTATAACCCTAAAATAACCAGAAAAAGAAAACAAAGTGACCTCAAAGTTAGGAAAAAAAGGAAATAAAGATTGGAAACATACAATTCACCAAGACTGAATCAAGAAAAAAGAAAATCTGAACAGATGAATGCTCCTAAGAAGACTTAACTGGTGGTCAAAAATCTCCCAGCAACACCGAGAAATACAGAAGATTGTAAACAAATATAATTAGCAAATATATACCAACAAATTGGACAACCTGGGTGAAATAGATACATTTTTAGAAACATACAATCTTCCAAAACAGAATCAGGAAAAATAAAATCTGAAAACACCAACAACATGACAGAAAAACAATAATTAAAGAAGTCCCAGAAAACAAAAGTCCTGGACTGGAAGGCTTCACAGGCAAATTTTACCAAACACTGAAAGTAGAACTAACACATATTCTTCTCAAACTATTCCCCAAAATGCAAGAGAATGGAATACTTCCAAGCTATTTTTATGAAGCCAGAATTATTCTAATTCCAAAACCAAGTAAAGACACCATAAAGAGAAAATTATAGGTCAATGTCCTTGATGAACATAGATGTTAAAAATCTCCACAAAATATCAGCAAAACAGATCCAGCAATACATTAAAAAGATCCTACGCCATGATCAAGTGGGATTTCTTCTGGGGATGCAGGGTTGGTACAATATATGCAAATCAATAAGCATGGTATATCACATAAGCATGGTATATCACATAAACAGAATGAAGGAAAAAAATCACATGATCATGTCAATACATGCGGAAAAAGCATTTGATAAAACTAGCATTTATGATAAAAAACTTTAAACAAAGTAGGAATAGGGGGATTATACCTCAACATAATAAAGGCCATATATGACAAATCCACAGCCAGTATCATACTGAATGGGCAAAAAACTGGAAGCGTTCCCCTTAAGACCAAGAACAAGACAGAGATGCCTGCATTCACCACTCTTATTCGATGTAGTCTGGGAAGTTCTAGCCACAACGATCAGACAAAAAGAATATAAAGCATCCAAATTGGAAAGGAGGAAGTAAAACTGTCACTGTTTGCAGACAACATGATACTGTCTATACAACCCCCCCCCCCCAAAAAAAACTACTAGAACTGATAAATAAATTCAGTAATGTAGCAGGATACAAAATAAATATTCAGGAATTGGTGGCATTTTTATACACCAATAATGAACTATCAGAAAAAGAAAGTAAGAAAATTATCCCATTTACTATTGTAACAAAAAGTAAAATATCTAGAAATAAATTTAATCAAGGAGGTAAAAGACCTGTACTCAGAAAATTATAGGATACGCAAGAAAGAAACTGAAGAAGATTCAAATAAGTGGGGGCATATATCATGTTCATAAATAGCAAGAATTAACATCATTAAAACATACATACTACCTAAAGCAACCTATAGCTTCAACACAATTTCTATTAAAATATAAATGGCATATCTCACAGTTCTAGAGAAAAATATTCCAACAATTTATATGAAACCACAAAAGACCCCCAATAGCTAGAGCAATCTTGCGAAAGAAGAACAAAGTTGGGGGTATCACCCTACCTGACAGCAAAGTATACAACAAGTCTAGAGTAAATGAAACACAACCGTACTGACGTAAGAACCTGCATACAGATCAAAGGAATAGAATAGAGAGCCCCAAAATAGACCCATGCCTCTATATTAAATTAATACTTGACAAAGGAGGAAAGAACATATAAGAGGGAAAGAACATATAAGAACAAAAAGACTGTCTTTTTTGAAGACAGTCTCTTCAAAAAATGGTGTTGGGAAAATTGGGACAGATACATGCAAGAAAAAAAAAAAAAAAACTAGACCATCAACTTATACCATACACAAGGATAAACTCAAAATTGATTAAAGAGTTAAAAGTATAAGTCATAAGCCCTGGTTGGTGTGGCTCAGTAGATTGAGTGTCGGTCTGTGAACTGAAAGGTCATTGGTTCAATTCCCAGTCAAGGCACATGCCTGGGTTGTGGGCCAGGTTCCCTACTGGTGGCATGCAAGAGGCAACTGATCGATGTGCAAGATGTTTCTCTCCTTCTCTTTCTCCCTCATTTCCCATCTCTCTCAAAAAATAAACAAAATATTTTTAAAAATAAACCCTGGCTGGCGTAGCTCAGTGGATTGAGCGCGGGCTGGGAACCAAAGTGTCCCAGGTTCGATTCCCAGCCAGGGTACATTCCTGGGTTGCAGACCATAACCCCCAGCAACCGCACATTGATGCCTCTCCCTGTCTCTCTCTCCCTCCCTCCCTCCCTCCCTCCCTTCCCTCTCTAAAAATAAATAAATAAAATCCTTTAAAATATTTTTAAAAATATAAGTTGTGAAACCATAAAAGTCATAGAAGAAAACATAGGCTGTAAAATCTAAGACATTACGCATAGCAATATTTCTGCTGATATATGTCCTAAAACAAGGGAAACAAAGGAAAAAATAAACAAATGGGGCTACAAGAAACTAAAAAGCTTTTGCACAGCAAAAGAAACCATCAACAGAATGAAAAGGAAACACACTGAATGGGAAAACATGTTCATTAATGATACATTTGATAAAAGGTTAATATCCAAAATATATAAAGAACTTGTAGAACTCAACACCAAGAAAACAAACAATCCAATTAAAAAATGGGCAAAGGATTGGAATAGACATTTCTCCAAAGAGGACATATAAATGTCCAATAGACTTACGAGAAGATGCTTCATGTCACTAATGATTATTAATGATAACCATTCTCAGAGGCATGAGGAAATACCTAATTGTGTGTTTTTCTTTTTTTAAAAAATTTAATCTTCATTGTATTTTTCTGGGAATATATCTGAAGGTACCCAAAACACTAATTTGAAAGGACATAAGCACCCCTATGTTCATTGCAGCATTATTTACAATTGCTAAGATATGGAAGCAGCCCAAGTGTCCATCAATAGATGAGTGTATAAAAAGACAATGGAATTTTTTTACACAATGGAATACTACTCAACCTCAAAAAATAAAAAAAATTACCCTTTGCAACAGAATGGATGAACCTGAACAACATTATGGTAAGAGAAATAAGCCAGTCAGAGAAAGACAATTACCATATGACTTCACTTACATGTGGGATCTAATGAACAAACTGAACTATGATGCAAAACAGAGACAGACTAAATGAAAAAGGACTCATGAACATGGACAACAGTGTGGCGATTGCTGGGGGAAAGGGGTATAAGGGGACTAAATGGTAATGGGAAAATACAATAAAGATTATATTTTTAAAAAAGGGGGAAATCCACAAATAGATATCTCCTCACACCTGTGAGAATGTCTATCATCAACAAATTAACAAGCACAAGTGCCAGTGAGGATGTGGAGAAAAGAGAACCCTAGTGCACTGTTGGTGGGAATGCAGACTGGTGCAGCCACTGTGGAAAACACTATGGAGTCACCTCAAAAAAACTAAAAATGGAACTGCCTTTTGACCCAGTAAGTCCAATTTTGGGAATTTATCCAAAGAAACCCAAAACACTAGTTCCAGAGAATATATGCACCCCCATTTCATAGCAGTGTTGTTTACAATGGTCAAGATCTGGAAACAGCCCATCAGTAGATGAGTGGATAAAAAATCTGTGGTACAGTCACACAATGGAATAGTACTTGGCTATAAAAAAAGAAGGAAATCTTACCTTCTTCATCAGGACCTGGGGATTATTATGCTTAGTGAAATAAGCCAGTCAGAGACAGATAAATACCATATTATCTCAGTTATATGTGGAACCCAATAAATAAAATAATTTAATAAAAAATAAAAACAGAAGCATATATACACAGAACAGACTGACAGCTGTCATGGAAAGGAGGTTGGGGCACTGGGTGAATAAAAGGTGAAGGGATTAAACAAAAATATATATGTAATACACAGGCACAAACAACAGTATTGGTGATAGGCACAGAGAAAGGCAGTTGGAGGGAGGTGGAAGAGTGTGAAGTGGGGACAAATGGGGATGGAAAACACTTTTCTTTGGGTGATGGGTACATGATGCAGTGTATAGAGTATGTTTTGTTGAGTTGTACATGTGAAGCCCGCATGGTTTTGTCATCCAGTGTCACCCTAATACCTCAATAAAAAAACTACAGTGAAGAAAATCCTAGGACTGGATGACTTCACATGTGAGTTTTACCAAACAGTTAAAGAAGAATCGATGCTATCTTTCTTAAAGTCTCCCAAAAAAAACATCAACAGAGGGAACACTCCTGAACTCATTTTAGTAGGCCAAAATTACCAATACCAAAGGTGGGAAAAGACCCTACCAGAAAAGAAAACTACATGCCAATATCCCTAATAAACCTAAGTGCAAATACCTTTCAGAAAATAATAGAAAACAATTCAACAGAACATTAAAAAAGATCATTCACCATAATTTATTGGGATTTATGCCTGGATGCAAGGATGATTCAACATACACAAATCAATCAATGGGATAGGTTTCATTAATAAAATGAAAGAAATAATGACGTTACCTTGAATGATGCAGAAAAACCACTTGACAAAACAACATTTATCTGTGATAAAAATTCTTTTAAAAATTATGTATAGGCCTAGCTGGTGTAGCTCAGTGGATTGAACATGGGACGCTGGTTCAATTCCCAGTGAGGGCACATGCCTGGGTTGCAGGCCAGATCCCCAGTAGGGGGCGGGTGAGAGGCAACCACACATTGATATGTCCCTCCTTCTCTTTCTCCTTCCTTTCCCCTCTCTCTAAAAATAAATAAAAATAAGATAAATTAAAAAATTATTTAAAACAATAAAAAATAAAAATTATGTATAGAAGGCAGACTGGATTAGCTCAGAAGTAATGTCACCAAGATGGCAAAATAGGACATTCCTGACTTCACTCTTCCTCACAAGAAAAACTAACAAATATTCAATGACAAGATTCCACTGAGACAACCCTAAAACATGGAGGTGAGGCTGAAGCAACCCTCTGTACCACAGAAGTGAGACAGACTATGTAAGAAAGGTAAGAGAAGGGGCTACATGTTGACTGTATTGTTCCTTCCCCAGATCTTAGCTGCACCATATACCAAGGCCACTCCTGAGCCTCAAGCTCCTCCTGTTTAAAAAGAGAACCTAGTGGAGACAATTAGCACCCTTCTAGTACTGAATTCACTTTGTCAAGCCACTACTCTGATCTTACATAACCTATGGGTATTGCAAGCTAATCTGGGAAGCTAAATCACTTCAAATATGTGATGGAGAAAGGGGAGGGGCTTGAAACAACTAGCACATGGATCTTGGCAGACCAAGATCATACCTTCAGTGCCAAGTAGTAATGACAACCAATAGCTTTGCTCCTCTGGAGAACAAAGTTATAGGCATATTCTGCCCAGGGAACTCAGCAGGGTAAAGGTATGCCTGATTTCAGTCCTCAAATGAGGAATTTTGCTAGCCCTAAAGCCCAATTTGCTAATGTCCAGACAAAGAGTAGATTCATAGCCCCAACCCCTCTGGAGAGTAACTTAAGGCCCCATTGAACCAGAGTGCTAGGGACAACTCCTAGAAGCTGTGTTGTGTGGGGTATTCCACACAGAGTGCAGCACTCCAGCCCAGAGTCAATAGGACAGAACTGACCATCTCTGGAGAAAAGCTAGTACCAGTCATGGATGGCTCCTTTACTATGCATAGGCAGGTATATTAAATGATAGCCAAGGCTGATGGTAACTTTTGGCCCCTCCCAACCAGAGAGCCTGTTTGGAAAATTGAGAGTAACCTGGAGTGGCCCCTCACTCTCCCACCTATGCAAGGAGCTAAGACTTAGTATCCCCTGTAGTTTAGAGTGTCTTCTGGTCTCATCTGACTAAAAGGGCTGTTGACAATTTCTGGAAGTTATGCAGGCTACTGGTGCTGCAGACAAGAGGAGGTAAGCAGAGCCAAAAGTTTGTAAACCAAATCCAGTGGCCCTATTTGGCCAAGGAATTTGTGATGCAGTTTGGCTTTATTAAGACAAGAAAGAACTATACCAGCTTTACAGATACTTCTCCCACTGTGCCAGGCAGGGAATCTTATGTGTAGCCTCACATATTGCTGAATACAGACTTCAGCCTGTCCAATCAATGAACCTAACCATAGCACACAGGAAGCTGTGTAGCCTATTCATCAGTCCTATGTACAGTGTCACTTGAAGAGACAATACAGCCTGTGGCTTCCCCCACCTGAAAACCAAAGCCTCACCTGACCAGGGAATTTGGCATACACTCTGGCCTGATTCAGTTACCCAAACAATGAGCTGTACAGGTCCTGAGTTCTATTCTGCTGCCCTGTCAGTGCAGAGAAGCTAATTCAGGGCCCCATCTACAACTGATTATGTCCTGACATGTACTAAGACTGACCAGAGAATCCAGGCAACCACAGAGCCAATCCTACATCCTTACTTGTATGGGAAAATAAGTCAGCAGCCCAGCCAACTGTTCTCAGCCAGAGGCAGAATCCCTATGCCTATCCTCAGAGCTTGAAAGTATCCTCACCTAAAAAACAGACCATAATAGCAGCCACACCTGCTGAAGTATATACACAGAATGCAAAACTGAAGTGGCTGGGAAAGATTTGTCTCTCTAATTACTGAAATGCACAGATACCAATGTAAGAAATCAAGGATCACAAAAAATCCGGTAAATATGACACCGCCAATGGAAACAAAGAAAGCTCTAATAACTGCCCTAAAAAATAGAGATCAATAAACTGTTGGACAAAGAATTCAGAAAAATCCTCTTAAGAAAGTTTTGTGAACTACAAGAAAACACAGACAAGTAAACAAAATCAGGAAAACAATACATGAACAAAACAAGTAGTATAACAAAGAAAAAGCTACCATCAAAAACCCTAAAAATCCTAATAAATAAAAATATAATAATCAAACTAAAGAATTCAATAGAGAGTTTCAAAAGTAGACTTGACCATGCAGAAGAATCAGTAACCTTAACATTAGAAATTATCCAGTCAGAGGGGCATTAAAAAAGCAATGAAAAAAGCCTATGAGAATAATGAAACACAATGAAAATAAACAAATTTCACATTATGGAATTTCTAGAAGGAAAGGAGAATCATAAGGGGACAAAATGTATATTAAAAACAATAATTGCAGAAAAATTCCTGAACCGGGGGAAGAAATGAACATCCATAGTCATGAAGCCCAAAATATCACAAATAGGGCTATACCAAGACGCATTATAATTAAATTGTCAAAAATCAAAGAGAAAGAAAGAATTTTAAGATCAGCAAAAGCAAAGAGAGAAGTTACATAAAGGGAATTCTCATAAGGTAAGTGCAGGATTTCTCACCAGAAACTTTTCAGGCCAGAAAAGAATGGGTTGCCGTGTCTGTCTTCATATATTGAAATGATCTTTTATGGCACTCAAGTTTATAATTGTCTTCATTTAGGTTTCACACCTATGTTTCAACTAATTCATAGGTACTATAAAATCATTTTCTATTGTGTCTAGTATATGGGGAGGATTCTGATATAGGGATGCTGTGGCTTTAATTAAGATACTTGTTAACCTTACTGGAAAAGTTTTTACATGAATTTTCTTGATGTTACAGGTATACAGGGTCTAGCACAAATAATGCCAGTTTTTTAAATGATTTTATTTATTTATTTATTTTTAGAGAGGGAAGGGAGGGAGAAAGAGAGGGAGAGAAACATCAATGTGTGGTTGCCTCTTGCACGTCCCCCACCTGGGACCTGGCCCACAACCCAGGCCTGTGTCCTGCCTGGGAATCGAACTGGCAACCCTTTGGTTTGCAGGCAAGTGTTCAGTCCACTGAGCCACACCAGCCAGGGCCCTTTTTTCTTGCAAAATCATAAGCATGTAATTGTGTAACATATCACACCCAAGCACACCATGTGACATTTTAGGTGAAATAATCAAATTAAAACTATAAATTATTATACCCATATTATTATCCTACCAACCACATTCAAGCATGCATTACTTCTGCAGGACCCTGTACAATTACTTGTTTTCCAAATAACGGTCTGTATTATTTTTAATGGTGTCACATGTAGATTTACTATAGTTTTTAAGGAAGTATTTTAAAAAATTGACAGGGCTCTTTCATCACTCTTCTTCAAATGAGCTTTTGCTTTTAAAAAGACAAATTTGTTTCATTATTTCATTTTATTATAAAAATATTAGCCCTGGCTGGCATGGCTCAGTGGATTGAGCGTGGGCTGTGAAACAAGGCGTCGCAGGTTCGATTCCCAGTCAGGGTGCATGCCTGGGTTGCAGGCCACAGCCCCCGGAGACCGCACATTGATGTTTCTCTCTCTCTCTCTCTCTCCCTCCCTCCCTCCCTTCCCTCTCTAAAAATAAGTAAATAAAATCTTTTAAAAAATTAAAAAATAAGGAGCAGATTAGAATAATTACATATGTAATGTGATCTCAATTATATAAAATTTACATCTACATGTAAGTATAGAAGAATAACTGGACAGAAATAAAAAATAATAGTAATTACCTCTGAGCAATTTATTTGCTTTATTATATTTCATTTTTAAAATCTTCCTTTTTCTTATAAAAAGACAAATAAAATATCAAAAAACTATAAAAGTTGCAACAAAAATTACTTAGTACAACTATTGTGATTATTTTAATTCTGTATGTCGACACAGAAATATCTGGCAGACAGTAAAGGAAAAGGGTGAGAATGGCATCTATTGGCCTAAATATGAATTCCATTAAAGTGATTCTATTTATAATTACCTTTTTCTGAGCCAGAATGAGATCTTGGTCTACTTTGGACATTAAAAATGAGCCACCATCATGTTCCATCCAGTAAAATTTCAAGTCCTTTAAATGTACCTTTTCATCTAGTTTTAATCTGTGGAGGAATAAAAAAAGGACTGGTATGAAAAAACTACTTATATATACTCACTAGTTCAATCCTAACAATTGAGTTTCTGCTTTAGATGAGTTTTCATAATTTTGTGCAAGAAATAGTGATAAGCCTTTAGAATTCAGATTTTCATTCAAGAACATTGCTCTGCCTATGAGAAATAACAGTTTGGAATGGTCAAGACTGAAGATGGAGAAGGCTCTGGTAATAATCCAAGCAAGAAATTATTGTAGCCTATACCAAATTGTAACCATCGTGATAGAAATGTAATGATGTAGGAAATAATTATGAGGTAATCTTCACTGGAGATTGCTTAGACATAAGCAGTGATAGAGATGGGGAATCAAGCTTTAGTTACTGGGTTGATCATTGTATACTCACTGAAACTGGGAAAGAATAGAAATAGCAAATCAGTGTTGTGGGGCTTGAAAAAAGAATGAAATCAGTTTTAGATCAGGTCCTTAGGATGCCCAGTATGCCAGTTAATACACACTCTTGTAGCTAAGATAAAAAAAAGAAACTGGAGATGCATATTTGTGAATCTTTTATGTATGGGAGATAAATTGAAGTAGCAGGTGTAAATGGAGTCATCCTAGGAAGTTGGGGAAAGAGAGAAGAATGAAGTGAGCCAAGACCCTCTAGAGTACCAATATTTAAGGATGAACCACCAAGGTAGATAAAAAAGGGAAAGGCATAGATACATAGATATGGGAGCTACATCAGAAGAGTATGAATCACAAAATCCAAAGGTAGAGATTGTTTCAAGAAGGAAGGAAAGGGCAATATGGCCATCATCTCCAAAATCAGAGAACTTGACAAAAACTCTAAGATCAGAGAACTTGACAAAAACTGTTTGGTTGTGGAAAGGTATAAATCAGTATACACTTTAGGCATGTTTAATGATAACAAATAAGGGCCATATATATCTATGTATCTATGTATCTATATATCTATTTCTATATATATATATATTCTATCCGGAAAAAGTCCAGCCATTGTTAGTATAATGAGAATGGTTTGCGTGACATCGATGTAACCTGGTAGCCAAGGAGAGTGGACTAGAATGCACATGCATGAACAATGATGACTTCACTGTACTAGTCAGTGGGGGTGGTAGATGCTTTTCAGTAAGCATGTGTACTGTGTGGCTGTCACCTTCAAAATGACTGAGGGAGTAGAGCACAGGTGGCAAACACAAGGCCTGCAGGCTGAATCCGGCCCTCCACCTTGTTTTATCTGGCCCACCACCTTTTTTCTACCCGGCGGCAGTGTGGAGCTCCTTGCCCCTAGATAAGCAGTTGTTATACAGTCCTAAAATTACATTCAGCCCTTTGAAGGCAACAGCAAGGCTGATGTGGCCACCAGTGAAAAAGAGTTTGACACCCCTGGAGTAAAGCAACAAATCTGCATCAAATTTTGCATTAAGCTTGAACATTCCTCTGTGGAAGATATTTGGATGATTCAGAGGGCCACACTATGGACAGCTAGTGATTGGCAACTTCATCACAGCAATATGTCCATTCATGCATCACATCTTGTGCAGAGACTTTTGGCAAAACATCAAATCACCCAGGTGACTCAGCCCCACTACAGCCCAGATTTGGCACCCTGTGACTTCTGGCATTACCCAAAACTAAAATCACCTTTGAAAGTCAAGAGATTGTTGATGAGATTCAGAAAAATATGACAGGGCAACTGATGGCAACTGGGAGAACTGTGTGATGTCCCAAGATGCCTACTTTGAAGGGGACTGAGGCATCATTGTCCTATGTACGATGTTTCTTGTATCTTCTTCAATAAATATTTCTATTTTTCATATTATATGGCTGGATATGTTCTGGACAGACCATATATATGTATGTATAGTATATATACACATATATTATGTGTATTATAGATATATAAGGTTGAAATCATAGAAGGTGAGACAAGTAATGGAATAAAGACTTGAGAGAGTACCAGAACAAGAGATCTGGAGCATAGGTTAAAGTATTTTTATATCAAAGCAAAAAGAAAGACATATTCTCCAATCTAAAAGGACAAATGAGAAATTAATGGCTGGGGAACTAGAAAGCTGGATGTAAGGGACTGAAGAAAGTTCTATAGATTGCATTTTCTTGGTGAGGTAGAATGTGGGATCATTACTGAATGCAAAAGCTAGATGAGGAACTCATAGTTTCTCTGAAAATAAAAACGCTTTGAAGTTACTGCTGTGGAAAATGTGATAAATAGCTATAAAGGGAAATGTGGAGATTTCTAGGCTTTATCAATGTTCCAGTAAGTTTGGAAAACATGTGTGGTGATAGATGACAGAAGTATCAGAAAAGCTTACTTAAAATGAAATGTCTATGTATTCAAATTGCCAAATGAACAACAATAACCCACTGCTTTCATTGCCAAAATAGGCTTCTCTTTGTGTCATATTTTTCCACAGTAAGATATTTCTACAAACTATTTTCCCAGTTTGGGAAGCACGATATCCACATATACAGATCTCTCTCATAAAAACAAAACAAAACAAAACAAAAAAACACCAAACAAAATGTCCCTCTAATTGTTTGAAGACCGGAAGTTTACCTCTGTGTCTCTAATAAAAAAAAAAAAAAGGAAGAATTAATGTCTGGACAAGAAGGAGAGGAAATAAAGAAAAGAAGCAAACATACTTTTTGATTCCAGGTCCTGCCATGACCCTCAGCATGGGGGCCAGGTCTTCAGCATAGCGGCACATCGGGCCAGTGCACTGAAATAGCTCCTGGGCTCCCCTGGCCGTAGGAAATTGACCCTTGTTGGAGACCACACCTGAAAGGTTAGACACTTAGGTTAGGTGTCCAAAATAAGACATGATCCCTCATATGACTGAAATTATATGGTTCTTAGCTTTTTCTGTCTGACTTATTTTGCTTAGCATGATATTCTCAAGGTCTATCCATGTTGTCACAAAACTGAAACTCAGACACAGCAACAATATGATGGTTACCAGAGGAATGACAGGTGAAGGGGTAGGTAGTTAAAGATAAAGGGTAAAGGGTACTAAATATATGGTGAAAGAAGGTGATTTGACTTTAGGTGGTGGGCACACAATGCAATATAGAGATGATGTATTATAGAAATGTACACTTGAAACCTATATAAACTTAAAAATCAATGTCATCTCAATAAATTTAATTTAAAAAGACATGATCCCTGAATGTTGTATTTCACCATCATGTTTAATCTATTATAAAACTGGAGGGTAGAACTTCCAGTACACTCATATCAATAGAAGCTGCAAGAGCAGACATATTTTTCTTTTGTTCCTGATCTTTGGAGGCAAGTTTTTAGCTTTCACAAATAAGTATGATGGGTGTTTTCATATATGCTCTCTTTTTTAATATAAAAAATTATACAGTTTACTATGTGGCAGATACTCTTCTAGGAGCTTTACAACATTGACTCATTTAACTCTCATAACAACCTTATGAAATAGGTATTTTGGCTATACCCATTTTACAGATATGGCACCTAAGGTAGACATTAAGTATCTTGCCTAAGATTGCATAGTTACTAAGTGACAGAATATCTGAAGTCTAGCTTCCCAGACTGTTATCAATCACTAAACCAGTGATTCTAAAACTTCTGGCTTCAGTATCCTTTTATATTCTTCAGAATTATAGAAGACCCCAAAGAATTTTTGTTTATACAAGTTAAACATATCAATATTTAACATATTAGAAATTAAAACTAAAAAAATACTAAAATATTTATGTGTTAAATTGTTTAAAAGTAACAGTAAACCCATTACACATTAGCACAAAAACATTTTATAAAAAACAACTATATTTTCTGACACAAAAATATATTTAGCAAAAAGGGCATTCTTTTACATTTTTGCAAATCTATTACATGCTTGGTTTAAAAGAAAATACCTGGACTCGGATATCTGCTTCTGTATTCTACATTTTTTAATATGTAATTTTGTTTGAAATACATATATAAAAAATCAATCTCATACAAACATTTATTTGAAAAGGCAGAAGTACTTAAAAATCTTAACAGATAATTTTTCATTATCTCTGTTCATATTATATCAAATCAGGACAAGTCCTGTTTCTGATAGTATATTTATACTAAGAAATCTGAAATTTTATCAATGAATTTCATATTCTGTTACACTAAAATCCATCAGCATATCTCTTACTCTGAGTCAATCATGTTCCAATTCGTAATTTTGTAACACCAATCATTAGAACAACATTCTGATGTTCACAAAAATATATATTACATACTATATTCATTTTACAGTATAAAAAATTCATTCACATCACCACTGATCTCTAACAAAAGTCCTTAGTTATTGCAAGGTTATTAAGCTCATGTTAGTGGACATAGGTTTTCAAAATTTCTAATTTTTGTTTGTATAAGGTTCTTAAAATACACACGTAAAAGCCCAATCCAAAGTAAGAGATAGAAAGATGAATCTGTTATATGTATGAATATTTTTTAATTAGTAACAAAAAATGACTGATGGTTACCAGAGGGGAGCTGGGTGTAAATGGTGAATGGATTAAGAAGAACAAACTGGTAGCTACAGAATAGTAAAAAGTATGCAATTACAGCATAAGGAATATAGTCAATAATATTGCAATAACTATGTATCAGTCTAGGTGGATACTTGAAATATTGGGTGGATTACCTTAGAAAGTATATGATTGTCTTACCACTATGCTGTACACCTGAAACTAATACAGAATAATATTGAATGTAAACTCTACTTGAAAAATAAAAAATGAAAAATAATGAAAAGGGTCATGAATATATTAAATATATAAACGTAGATTGAACTGTTGAAGATGCAAATGCACTACTGCATGCACTTTTTTTCCTTGCTTTTTGTTACTTATCCCTGTGCTGACATGAATTTTTGGTGTCCAAAGGGTGGTTGTTAAAACCAGAAAAGATTAAGAAATATCAAATAAGACAAGAGCATCATGGTGGCATAAGCTGTTTTCATTTTCTCTCAATTTTTAATACAACTAATTAGATATTGTTTAACTGAACAAAATTGCCTCTGCACATTACACCAAGGTACATGAAAGGTTTCTAGCCTACCAATGCATCTAAAAATCGACAAAAAAGAACTTGGTAAGGGCTGTGGATCCAAGAGAGTCAATGTGGATCCCCATTCCAACTCAATGTGATGGGGATAAAACCTGGAGAGTGAACCTGGGCGTATGTCCACAGACAACAGAGAATTTAGAGAAGTCCAGCCTGGTTTAGGGGAGAATCCAGTATGCAATTGGTGCAGGACAGAGACAAGGTTGGATGTATAGAAAAGGGAGAAACTCATTAGGCAATCCTGCTTCCCAGGGCACTACTGCAAGAGGTTGCACTTTTTATTGCAACAGAAGCAATCACTCCAGTAGAGGAAGTGGAATGCTGTGACCTCTCCCACAAAGAAGATGGGAAATGAAAGTAGTGAGTGAATGTCTTGTCACCCCAACTGTGAGGATGTGGCTGTCCAGCAGGACCCATATTTCTGAAGAGAGACCTCTATGACAGAGGAGATGGAAGAGAAAAGGAAGGAATCAGATAAGAATAGCAAAGAGAATTAAAGGAGTACAGTTCCTACCGTCTGCTTCAAGAATTCAGCAGGAAGTCTAACCACAAGTGTCTGGGAGGACCCACAGGGAAAACTCCTAAACTCTTTTTATGAGGCCAGTATTATCCTAATTCCAAAACCAGGTAAAGACACAACAAAGAGAGAAAACTACAGGCCAATATCGCTGATGAATACAGATGTTAAGATCCCCAACAAAATATTGGCAAAACAGATCCAGCAATACATTAAAAAGAGTATACACCACAATCAAGTAGGTTTCATCCCAGGGATGCAAGGATAATAAAATATTTGCAAATCAGTAAACATAATACACCACATAAACAAATGAAAGACAAAAATTATATGATCATATCAATAGATGCTGAAAAAGCATTTGATGAGCTACATCATCCATTTATGATAAAAACACTCAGCAAAGTGGGAATAGAGGGATCATACCTCAACACAATAAAGGTCATATACAAGAAACCTACAGCCAACATTATACTCAACAGGCAAAAACTAAAAGCTTTACCCCTAAGGTGAGGAACAAGACAAGGATGCCCTCTTTCACCACTCCTATTCAACACAGTACTGGAAGTCTGAGCCACAGCAATCAGACAAGAAAAAGAAATAAAAGCATCCAAATTAGAAAGGAAGAAGTAAAACTGCCACTGTTTGCAGATGACATGATAGTGTACCTAAAAAAACCCTATAGATTCCACCAAAAAACTACACAACCTAATAAATGAATTTGACAAAACAACAGTATACAAAGTCAATATTCAGAAATCAAAGGCATTTTTATACACTAATAATAAACTATCAAAAAGAGAAATTAAGAAAACAATACCATTTACTATAGCAATGAAAAAATAAGTATCTAGGAATATATTTAACCAAGGCAGTAAAAGATCTGTACTCAGAAAACTATAGGACACTGAAGAAAGAAATTGAGAAAGATACAAATAAGTGGAAGCATACAGTATGTTCATGGATTGGAAAAATTAACATTATGAAAATGTCCATACTCCCCAAATCAATCTATAGATTCCACATGATTCCTATTAAAATACCAAGGGCATATTACACAGATCTAGAACAAATATTCCACAAATTTATATGAAACCAACAAAGACCCCAGATAGCCTCAGCAAACTTGAGAAAGAAGAAAAAAATTGGAGGGATCACAATACCTGATATCACACTATACTTCAAGGCCACTGTATTTAAAAGAATCTGGTACTGGATAAAAATGACACATAGATTAATGGAACAGAACAGGGAGCCCAGAAATAAACCCATGTCTTTATAGTCAATTAATATTTGACAAAGAAGGGAAGAGCAAACAACAGAGTAAAGACAGCCTACTCAATAAATGGTGTTGGGAGAACTGGAGTGGTACATGAAAAAATATGAAACTAGATCATTATCTTATTCTACACCAGAATAAACCCAAATGTATAAAAGACTTAAATTTAAGTCACAATATCATAAAAATCCTAGAGAAAAAACATAAGCAGTATAATTTCAGACATCTTGTGTAGCAATATTTTTGCCAGTATAACTCCTAGAGCAAGAGAAATAAAGGAAAGAATAAACATATGGGGCTACATTAAATTAAAAAGTTTCTGCACATCTAAGGAAACCATTATCAAAATGAAAAGGGAACTGACTGTATGGGAAAACATTTGCCAATGATACATTGGACAAGGGTTTGTTCTCCAAAATATCTTATATTGAACTTATATGACTCCACACCAGGAAGACAAACAATCCAATCAAAAAATAGGCCAAGGACCTGAATAGACACTTCTCCAAAGAGGACATACAGAGGGCTCAGAGACATATGAAAATATCCTCAACATCATCAGCCATTAGATAGATGCTGATTAGAATAAGATACCTCACACCTCTCAGAATGACTATCATAAATAAGTCAACAAACAATATGTGCTGTTGAGGATGTGGAGAAAAGAGAACCCTAGTGCACTGTTGCTGGGAATGCAGACTGGTGCAGCCACTGTGGAAAACAGTATGGAATTTGCTACAAAAACCTAAGTTGGATGTGCCTTTTGATCCAGATCCTGCTGCTGAGAATATACCCTAAGAATCCTGAATCACCAATTCAAAAGAACCTAGGCACCTCAATGGTCATAGCAGCACAATTCACAATAGCCAAGCACTAGAAACAACCTAAGTACCCAACAGTAAATGAGTGGATCAAAATACTGTGGTACATTTACACAATGGAATTCTACACAGCAGAAAGAAAGAAGGAGCTCCTGCCTTTCGAGACAGCATGGATGGAACTGGAGAGCATTATGCTAAGTGAAATAAGCCAGGAGATGAAGGACAAATACCATATGATCTCACCTTTAACTGGAACATAATCAACAAAGGAAAAAAGCAAACAAAATACAACCAGAGTCATTGAAATTAAGAACAATCTAACGATAGCCAGAGGGGAGGGGGGAGGGGACAGTGGGGAGAAGGGTTTTCAGGAACTACTATAAAGGACACATGAACAAAACCAAGGGGGAGGGTGGAAGCAAGGGAGGGAGGTGGGTTTGGAGGGAGTGTGGGGGAGGGGTGGGGAGAAAATGCAGACAACTGTAATTGAACAACAATAAAGTAATTAAAATATTTGCTTCAAAACTTAAAAAAATAAAATAAAATAAAGTTGTCTGAAAAGACAGAATGTCTCTTAATCTGTAGGTTTGATTTAAATGCAATTATATCATGAATATTGTGGTAAAATGCATGCATGAGTCAAGTAAAGTTTATATTTTAAAATTAAAAAAGAAAAAATAATAAATAATAAAAGAAATGATAAAAATAAAAAGTAAAATGCAAATTCTGTAGGATAGCAAAGTGAAATTTGTCTCAGTGTCTCAGTTGTTGGCATTAGCCTTCTGATCTCTCTCTGGATCAGTCTTTGGTCTTTTCACAGCTCCAGGTCTTATTGTCTCACACTTGGTGGGCTGGGGGGGAAGCCTCCTGCTCACTTTAAACATGACAAGCGAATTCTGCTGGTCTTCCTGGATGCTACAGGCAGAGGGGGGCTGGGCTTTGCTTTTTTCCTTTGCTGTGGTTCTGCAAGGATGGGGGCTAGGGCTGGGCTGCAATATTCTGAGGTGCCCAGCCTCCAGCCCAAGCCCTCAGAGCACTGCGCTGCCCTCACTGTCCATCTGAGCCAGGCCGGAGCCTTTCATCTACCACGCTGTGTCACCCATGAGGTGCACTGATCAGGAGCAAGTCGCACCCCTCCTCCTCCTCCCTCTTTGCTCGCCTGGGTGCTGCGCACTCTCAAAGTCCCTTCTGGGCAGTTTAGTTCCCCTATTAAATTAAGTCTCTCAGGGGACTACTAAGTCTCTGAGCCCTTGCTGCCCTCTGATCAGTCTCTGCAGTGTCCTTTCTCCTCCCTCTTCACTGGCCCAGCTACTGCGTAAGAGAGGTCCTTGTAGAATGGCTGCACACCGGCTTTTTTTTTTTTTTTGAGTGAATTTCCCTCTGTTGCAGGCTGCCGTTCTTAACAACCACCTGGCTTTTCACAAAGCCCAGCTCTCTGACCAGTCCAGAGATTCTCTGGGTCACGGTCAGTAGGGGCCTAACTCTTCTCCCATCTCCAGGTATCTCCCTGCTCCCTGATTTCTCTGGTACTGTGGAGCCAGTGACCTCAGACTAAGCTGGGGGACACCCCCTGTTGTGTGTCTCCCACTACATCTTTATCCCCCTCAGCAACTTCAAGCATCCAGGTCTCTCCTAGGCGGGGCAGGCTTCCCTGTTCTGGGAGAGAAGGGAGCTGCGAAGTTGGGATCCCTGACCCAGCTCTCCTCAAAAGCTCCTATGGCAGCAGGGACTGGAACCTCAGCCACTGCAGTCCCAGGGGCAGGGCCCAGCAACCACCTACAAAATTTCCTTACTGGCCGTTTTTTAATGTTCTTTGCAGTCTTTGACTTCCAAACTTCATATAAGTTGGGATTCCATTTGCTGTTCACTTTATTCTTCAGAAAATTGGCTAGGTGTACCAGTTGGGTGCACGAACAAGTAAATTTAAGGTCCCACCTACCTCGCTACCATCTTCTAACTCAATCTGTACCACAGGTTTTTGATACACTCATTTACTGGTAAGTTTTATCAGATACTTAAAAAAAATCACTGGTAATATTTTTCAAACTCATCCAAAAAATTAAAGAGGAGGAAACACATTCAAACTCATTCTATGAAGTCAGCATTACCATAATTCCAAAACCAGATTAGGACAAAAGAAAACTAAAGAATAAAGTCCCTGGTGATTATAGATGTAAAAATTCTCAACAAAATATTAGAAAACTAAATTCAACAATGCAGTAAGTGGATCATACACCACAATCAAGTGGAATTTAATCCAGGGATGCAAGAATGGTTGAATATTGCCCTGGCTGGCGTAGCTCAGTGGATTGAGCGCGGGCTGGGAACCAAAGTGTCCCAGGTTCGATTCCCAGCCAGGGTACATTCCTGGGTTGCAGGCCATAACCCCCAGCAACCACACATTGATGTTTCTCTCTCTCTCTCTCCCACCCCCTCCTCTCTCTCCCCCTCTCTCCCCCTCCCTCCCTTCCCTCTCTAAAAATAAATAAATAAAATCTTAAAAAAAAAGAATGGTTGAATATTCACAAATCATTCACCATGTTACACCACATCAACAAAACATAGACTAAAATGATATAATGATCTCAGTAGATGTGGGAAAGTAATTTAACATCCATTTATGATAAAAGATCCCAACTCAGTGTGCATAAGAGGAACATACCTCTACACAATAAAGGCCATATATGACAAAACACAGTTAACTTCATACTCAATGGTTAAACACTGATTTTGTTCTCAGATCAGGAACAAGATATGACCAAAAAATATTAGAACTAATAAGTAAATTCAATAACATTGCAGAATATAAAATTAACATACAAAAATTGTTTTTTTTAAAGATTTTATTTATTTATTTTTAGGGAGGGAAGAGAGGGAGAGAGAGAGAGAGAGAGAGAGAGAGAGAGAGAGAGAGAGAGAAACATCAATGTGTGGTTGCTGGGGGTCATGGCCTGCAACCCAGGAATGTACCCTGGCTGGGAATCGAACCTGGGACACTTTGGTTCCCAGCCCGCGCTCAATCCACTGAGCTACGCCAGCCAGGGCTTGGTTGTTTTTTAAACAATTTTATTTATTTATTTTTAGAGAGAGGAAAAGGGAGGGAGAAAGAGAGAAACATTAATGTGCAGACACACCCCCTACTAGGGACCTGGCCTGCAACCCAGGCATGTGCCCTGACTGGGAATTGAACCAGTGACCCTTTGGTTTGCAGACAGGCGTTCAACCCACTGAGCCACACCAGCCAGGGCTGGTTGTGTTCTTGTACAAGGGTAGGCAAGAGTAGGTTTATAGTTGCTTGTATGGAAAAAGACATGCAAGTTATGATTATTATAATAGCTTATGTTTCCTCTCTTCAAATTATACTACAAAACTATTGCAAACAAAAAAAATGTGGTACTGGCACAAAACAGACACATAGATCACTGGAATAAATCTATATATAGGTGACAGAAATAAATCCAGGCTTATATGGTCTATTAATCTATGACAAAAGAGGCAAAAATATACAGTAGGAAAATGAGAATCTCCTCAATATAGAGTGTTGAGAAAATGGGACAGCTACTTGCAAAAAAAAAAAAAAACTGAAACTGGAACATTTTCTTACAGTATGTACAAAAGTAAATTTAAAATGTATTAATATTAGACCACAAACTATAAAATTTCAAGAAGAAAACAAAGGCAATAAACTCTTTGACACTGGCCTATGTAATATTTTCTTGGATATGTCTCCTCAGGCAAGAACAACAAAAGCAAAGATTATATAAGATTCCATAGAACTAAGAAGCTTTTGCACGGTGAAGGAAAACATCAACAGAACAAAAAGTTAACCCACTTGGCAGAAAATTTTTAAATAACTCATAAAATTCAACATCAAAACAACCACCAATTCAATAAAAAAGTGAACAGAGGATTTGAATAAACATTCTTACAAAGAAGATATAAAGATGGCCATCATATATGTACAAACATGCTCAACATCACTAATTATCAGGGAAATGCAAATCAAAACTACAGCAAAATATTACTTCACACTTGTGAGATCAGTTATTATAAAAAATAAAACAAATAACAAGAGTTAGCAAGGAGGAAAGGGAACCCCATACACTCCTGGCTGGATTGCAAACTGGTGCAACCACTATGGAAAACAGCACAATGGCTCCTCAAAATACTAAAAATGGAACTTACACAGGGCCCAGCAATTTCACTACTAGGTATCTATCAGAAGAAAAAAAAACAATAATTTGAAAAGATACACGTATCCCTTATGTGCAGTTTTACTTCTTCCTTAGTTTTGATTTTTTCATTTGCCATTCTTCCTGAAAGGGTTACTTTGGAAATTAAGCAAAATTAGTTATGGGAGACAACATTTAGAGTGCCTGATACAGAGCTGGTAGTCTATAAATTTGGTCCTGGTAAGGACCAAATTTCTATATTGCTATAAATCATAAAAGTGTAACCACCCTTATCACCATATTAATATTACCTGGTGAAGGTTTGTGTCCAAATATGCCATTGAAGAATGCAGGCATTCGAATGCTGCCACCAATGTCAGAGCCCACACCAATCACTGAGCAGGCAGCTGCCAGGGTACAGCCCTCACCACCTATGGGAAATGCAAAATATTCCTTTATAATAAATCAATTAAGTTACTATTAGCATGGAATATATTTTATCATCTTTCATTTTTAACCTTTCTGAGTCTTTAGATTAAAAGCAAGTCTTAGTAGATACCATATATTTGGAACATAATTTTAATCCATTATGCCAATCTATATCTTTTGATTTAGGAGATTAATCTTTTCACATTAAACATTGTGTAAAATCAGGAAGATCTTACTTTTGACTTTTTGCTTTTTACTTTCTGTATGTCTTAGTTTTGGTCCTTTGTTGCTTTCATTACTGCCTTCATTTGTGTGAAGTTCACTTTTTTAGTGACCCTTTATGTTTCTCTTCCCAGTCCCTTTTTTTGTATATTCTACAGATATTTTCTTTTTAGGTACCATGGAATTATACATACTATGTTATATCATTTATCTATCTAGATCATTTTATAAAAGAATATAAAATATCTTAAATTTATAAAAATCTGCTATAAATATAAGCTAATTTAACTTCAGTTGCACACTAAAATTATATATAACCAGAGACATTGATTAAGAACAAACTGACGGTAATCAGAGGGGAGGAGGGAGAGGATAAAGGGGGGTAGGGGAAGGGTCAGCAAGGAACATGTATAAAGGGCACATGGACAAAGCCAAAGGTGGGTAGGATTGAGGGTGGGAGGTGGGGATGGGTGGGGTGGGGAGAATGGAGACAATTATACTTGAACAACAATTTAAAAAAGAACAGTTCAAAAATTATATTATAAAATTGTATTATAAAAAGTAAATAAAATTAAAAAAAATAAAACTACACTTTTATGCAGTTCCCTCTCCTCCACTTTATGTAACTGATTCCACCTCTATTGTTTACCTAACATTAATTTATAATAATTTTTATGCATGTGCCCTTTGAATACTGTATAAAATAAAAAGTTGATTTTCAAACCAAAATTATACTAATACTGGTCATTATATTTGCTCATGTATTTACCTTTACTAGAGATCTTTATATTCATATGCCTTTGAGTTACTCTCTAGTTTTCTTTCATTATAACCTGAAGGACTCTCATTTCTTTTAGGGCATATATGGTGACAAAGAACTGCCACTCAGTTTTTGTTTGTCTTCTCATCTCTTAATTTCTCCCTCATTTCTGAAGGACAGTATCTCTCTTTTTGGGATATAAAATAGTTGACAGTTATTTTCATTCAACAATTTTAATGTATCATCCCAGAGCCTTCTTGCCTCCAAGGTTTCTGCTGAGAAATCTAATGCCGCTTTAAGATTTTCTCATTGTCTTTGTCTTTCAAAGTTTTAATTCTGTGTCTCAGTGTGACTCCACATAGACATATCCTATTTGGACCTCATCTTTTGTTTCTTTTATAGCAGCTTTATTTTGAATGTGTAGATTTGTGTCTTTCCTCAAATGTTGAATGTTTGAGGCCAGTATTTCTTCAAATAAAATTTCCCCTTTAAGGAACCCCATAATTCATAAGTTGATTACTGATATCCCATTCATTTCTTAGGCTCTCTTCACTTTCCTTTATTCTTTTCTTTTTGCTCTTCAGACTAGGTAATTTCAAATAACCAGTCTTCAAATTCACTGATTCTGTCATCTGACTTTTCAAGATGTAATTGAACCCCTCTGATAATTTTTTTAAATTAAGTATATTTTTCAGCTCCAGAATTACTTTTTGAAAAGATTTTATTTATTTATTTTTAGAGAGATGGAAAGGGATAGAGAAAGAGAAGGTGAGAAAAATCAATATGCAAGAGACATAATTGACCCCAACCAGGGACCTGGCCAGTAAGCCAGGCATGTTTGCATTCCAAACTGGGAATTGAACCAGTGACCTTTCAGTTTGCAGGCCAGTGCTCAATCCACTGATCCACACCAGCCAGGGCCAGAATAACTTTTGTTTCTTTTTAAGAATCTCTCTCTTTTTTTATTATTTTCATTTTGTTCATATATTATTTTCCTGGTTTCATTTAGTTCTATGTCCATGTTTTGCTTTAGCATTATAACACATTTGATAGTTCCTTTAAAGTTTTGTATAGTAATTCCAATGCCTGTGTTTCTTCACTGACAGCTTATATCACCTCATTTTGTTCATATATTATTTTCCTGGTTTCATTTAGTTCTATGTCTATGTTTTGCTTTAGCATTATAACACATTTGATAGTTCCTTTAAAGTTTTGTATAGTAATTCCAATGCCTATGTTTCTTCACTGACAGCTTATATCACCTCATTTTGTTCCTTTGAATAAGCCCATGCTTTCCTGTTACTTTGTATTCCTCATGATTTTTGTTGAAATTTTGGCATTTGAGAAAGCATCCACTTCTAGTTTTAGTAGGTTGTTTCCATTCTGGGGAAATCCTTCTTTAATAAGTAAGACATGTTCCGAGCCTTGTATCAGCCTGGGGTGAAGGTATAACGTCTTTTCAGGTCTTTTCTGAGAATGAGTCTTGCCTCTGTGTGTATGTACATGTGACCTTTTTTCCAATTCCCCTAAATATAGAAGTCCCTTCAAATGTTATAATTTCCCCAATGGTTCTTATTGGGGAAATTATTCTTATTCTTGAATTTTAGATGTTGTATTGTATATCTGTACCCATAATCTATTGGTTTAGGGATTGGTAGGTCTGTAGTAATCCTACAGCTTTCATGAGCAGTGCCTGCTTTTTCCTGTAATTTTTCCCATTCTGAGTTCCAAGCTATGCTTCAGTTTCCCACCTGAGCTCAGAGTTAGGGAAAAAGGAGGGTAGTTATTCAGGAATCCTCCACATAGGTTAGAACATTTCCAATCAGTTCTGCTGTGTTCCCTATATTTATGGAGAGGAAATGTGGAATTGAGTGGTTGCTTCCTCTTGACCACAATGCCAGTGAGTGAGTGGGCCAGGGGTAAGTAAAATTACTGTGAAATATCTGATTATTTTGAATATGGATTTTTCTTTACTGTGCATTTACTTTGTAACTATAGACCTTTGACTGTTTTCCAGAGCTCCGATAAAATTATATTAGCCAGTCTGTAGTTGTTTTTTAATGTTTTTATTAAGAAGTGAAGTCTTGGAAATAACCAATCTACCATCTTGCTGGCATCACTCCCCCACAAATTTTTATTGAGTTGCATTTTCATTTATCTCTTATTTAATCCATTTATTTTTAGAATTATATTATTTAATCTCCAAGTATTTGCAGTTTTTCCAAATATCTTTTTCTAATTGATTTCTAGTTTAATTTTGTTGTTGCCTGAGAGCATACTTTATGTGATTTGTATTCTTCTAAAATGGTTGGGGTGTGCTCTATGACCTAGAATGTAGTTCATTTGGTAAATGTTTCATGTGAGCTTGAGAATAATGTGTATTCTGCTGTTCTTAGGAAACAATTTCTATAGATATAAAATAGATCCAGGTGATTGATAGTGCTGTTCAGTCAAAAACCCCCATAATTTTTCTCCTAGACAACTAAAATAGATGTAATTTTTTCTATTTGCTTCAGCTCTTGCTCCTCTACATTATCTGATCTAGACAGAACTTTTAAATTTCTTCTCTAACTCCTTTCTGTCTTACTCACTACTCTGGGTTTCTTTCAGTTCACTGGACACACTAAGCATGTTCCCACCTCAGGCTTTTGCATTTTCTGTATTCTCTAATTAGAATGTTCTCTGCTTGACCCACTACCCCTACAACAACTGATCCTTTGGATTTCATCATAAATACCACCTCCTTAGAGGAGATTTCCATAACTATATCTGTTATATTCCTGCATTAGCACAGTTTCTGGTACACAGCATAGTTATCAGAACTCAGTGTCCTTAAATTATTTTATCACCTTTGTTTCAAGAAGATACAGATTTGAAGCTAAACCAGCTTCACTGACTCACATTCCCTCTCTCTCCCTCCCTCTCCTTATCCTCTCTCTCTTTGCATGTACACAAACACACAGGGACCAAGAGTATGAATATTCATTGTCTACAGTGCTCTTCACCATTGCTCCTTGGAGTTTTAGCTAACATCAAGTGTAATATGGTGTTCTTCACCAATCTATGACAAATTTTGCAATTGCCTTTACCATAAACACCTAATTATGACTTTCCCAGAGGTTTGTGCAATAGTATCTGTACACCCTCCTCACAGTGACTCACTAGCTGAAATGTTAAACTTACCAGAGCTTCCACCGACAATATGCCGTAAATCATATGGGTTATTGGACCGGCCATAGATCTTGTTACTGGATTCATACCACATGCACAGCTCACTACAGTTGGTTATGCCAAGAGGAATGGCACCAGCTTTCTTCAGTAATGCCACTACAGTGGCATCTGTTTTGGAAATAGCATTACGACGGCTCACAAGGCCAGAAGAATTAGGCATTCCTGTAAAGCCCACAAGAAAAGGAAGTTAAAATGTTATTAAATTAAAATAAGAACAATTTTTTTTACTTCGTACCTTCAATGAACCAACCCAGCTATTTTGGGTGATTTACTTGGTACTCATAGGTAGTATGACTTGTTGGGAAGTGCACAGGCTTTGGAATCAGAACTAAGTTCAAATCACATATCTGTAGCTTACAAAGTCTACAAACTTTGGGAAATTCACTTAACTTTTCTGATTCTGTTTTTTAGGAATAAGTGAGATATAGAATGTAAAGTATGTGAACCACGCAACAACCCTAACTGTTAAGTACATTCACTAACACATCTTAGAGAAGAAAAAAGAGAATCAAGGTCATAGAGAAAACAAGAGAGCAGCTAGAAAAGGATAGAGACACATACATGATAACTTGGTATAAAACTACCATTTAGACTAGAAAGGAAAGAATGACCTTTGTAAATGTACTAGAAAACTGGTTTTCATATGGAAAAATACATACCATAAACGAAAGTAAAACATTGTTACATTGTTTTGTTCAACAAAAGAAGTCATAAACAAAATAAAATACAAGCAACAAAATAAGAGAAGTTATTTATATCATAAATATAAAAAAATGAATATGTAAAATATATATAAAGAATTCTATAGTGCTACAATAGAAAGCCAAAAACACCAATATAAACCAGTCAGAAGTGATTGAAGATGGCAGCAGAGTAAGTGCAAGTTACACTCACCTCTTCCTCCCTGGACCAAACTGGAATTTCTACTAAAATATAGATTAACCTGAATAACCAAATGAAGACTAGTTGAGCAGAAGTTTTATAAATAAGGATTTACAGAAGAAGCCACATTGAGACTGGCAGGAAGGGCAGAGATACTAAAAGGTCTGGTCCCACTTCCACGGGCAGCAGCTGAAATTCTAGAGGGATATCTAAGCTGCAGAGGTTCCCCTTAAGGAGAGCTAGCCAACCCAGAGCTACCCAGCCCAGAGAACCACCATTGGCAGGAGGCACACACATAATATATGGCTGTGAAAGTCAATGGAGATTAGGTCCACCAGGAAGAGAGGGAAGTCTGGTAGAGATGCAGGAGCCCTCTTGAAATCTCAGTGTGTAGGATCTTGTTTGTAGCCATTCACCCTGGGCTCTGACAGAGTAAGGGCATAGAGGACTGGAGCTGTGTGAAGAGAGAGATGGTTTATGGCCCTGGGGAGAGAGCTTAAGTGATAGACACCTGGATCCCTGTGCTGTGTCCCCCTCCCACACTGTAGACACCGTCTTTCTTAAGTGGAGCTATCCCCTCCTTATGCCATCACCCTGGGGTAATGTAATAGCCCCACCCACCAGACTTCCTGGAACCCAACCCTGTGGGGCTCATGCCCTTTGGATGAGTCAAGTGCCAGGGCCCAGCGTGTATAGGTCTGGGCCAACTCAGTGGATACCAGCAACTGAGTTGTGGGCTCTGGAGAAGGGACCATTTCTCCATCTTTCCATGAGCCTGACTAGTACCTCTCTACCATGATGATTTGTTTTCCCTACACTCTGGGCTCCCAGTAGCCCCATGCTCCCAATGGCTGGTGGCCCCTCTGTGCCAAGTGTGGTCTCTCCAGGAGTTCTGGGAAAAATCCAGGACAGACTGAGTTGTGTGGTCCTGGGATGGGGTACAGTCCCCCAACCTTCTCACAAGCCTGATGTTGCCTCTCCCTCATGGAAGATCCACTAGCCCCATCCTCCAATACTCTGCAGCCCTGCTATGCTGAGCTCAGGCTCTCAAGGAAGTCCTGGTAGAATCTGAGACTGAATTGTGTTGCTCTAAGACAGGATCCCTTTTCATCATGCCTGCTCAACTGGTATAGAACACTCCCTGCATTCAGCCAAATCTTGGTTTTGATTGGGCCTAATTCTGTTGGTCTCACCCTGATGACACCAAGATCTCACCATGCCACAAAGTTCTGCAGGCACCTGGAGGATGGCAGGTAGGCTTGGTGTACTCTGGGACTTTTGCTGAGTGGCCTTAGATCCAGCACTGGCATCGAATTTGAACTTGCATCAGTCTGGTGAACACCACTATCTCCTACCTAGTGACTTCCTGGCAACCTACCTCATACAACTCAAGTACCTCCAGAAGGTCCTTTAGTGACTGAGATGAATAGGCTGCCAGTGGAGAGAGGCAGGGAGAGTTGTATCTTGGGGTGTCTTGGGCATTTTGCTAACCTGCCTTCGAGCTCAGTGCCACTGGAGCTGGCTTTGGTGCACAGCATGGTCCTCCCAATGCACACACAGGCCCAGCACAGGCAGCAAAATAGTGGAATCCTTTTAAGAACTGAACAGGTTGCCCAGGGCCAGTCACAGACTGAATCTGATATTGAGCTGCACCAGAGTTCCCCACCAAGAGGCCCCAGAACCAGCACATCCAGTTACCAGCTTTAGTCAACAACAGAGCAGGATCCAATCAGCTTTACAAGTAATATCTAAAAGATCTTGACAGGCACCAGAACTTCTGAGGCAAATTCTACTTCATGTGGTCAGCACCTGAACAGCCACCCATATGCTGTGGTTGGAGTTGATCCCCACAGTCAGCCAGCTTGAGGGTTGACTCCATGCACTAATAGGCTAATAAAATCAAGACTCAATTAAAATAGAAAGGTTTGCATAACCCACACTAGGGACATTCTTGGAGCACCCAAATCAGGTGATCAGGAGACTATATCACAGGGTCCCACAGAAAACCAATGACATAAGACTATCCAACCAAGACTGAGGGACAGATGTACCTAATATATAGAAAGAAACACAAAGAGGCAGCCAAAATGGGGAGACAAACATGCTCCAAATGAAAGAAAAGGAGTATCTCAAGAAAAAGAGCTAAATGAAATATAGACAAGCAATTTATCAGACATAGAGTTTGAAAAAATGGTTATAAGGATATTCAATGAACTTAGTGAAAACTTCAAAAGCATGAAAAGGGATATAGAAACCATAAAAAAGTCAGAAATGAAGAATACAATAGCTGAAATGAAGAACATACTAGAAGGAATAAACAGTAAGATGAAGCAGGGGATAAAAATAGTGATTTTGGAGACAAGGTAGTAGAAACATACAATTAGAACAGCAAAAAGAAAAAAGGAAAATTAGGCTAATTTAAGGGATATCTAGAACAATGTGAAGCATAACAACACACACATCACAGGGGTACCACAAGAAGAGACACAGCAAGGGATAAAAAACCTATTTGAAGAAATAATTACTTAAAACTTCCCTAACCTAGTGAAAGAAAGACACACAAGTCCAGGAAGTTCAGAGTCATAAAAAAGATGAACCCAAAGAGGCCCACACCAAGACACATCATAATTACAATAGTGAAGGCTAAAGACAGATTTTTAAAAGCACTAAGAGAAAGACAGTTACCTACAAGAGAGGTCTTATAAGACTTTCAGCTGATCCTCAACAGAAACATTTGAGGACAAAATGGGTTGGCATGAAGTACTCAAAGTGATGTAAAGCAACACTACTTTAACCATCAAGGCAATGATTTAATATTGAAGGATAAATAAAGAGCTTCCCAGACCTCAAACAACTAATGGAGTCAATTACCACCAAACCTGTATTATAAGAAATGTTAAAGGATCTTCTTGAAGGAGCAGGAAGAAGAGAAGAAGGAAGAGGACCGCCAAAGGGAAATAGTTAAGAGAATAAAATGGCAATAAATACCTACTTATCAATAACCACTTTAAATGTAAATAAATAGCTTAAATGCTTCAATCAAAAGACATCAGGTAGTAGAGTAGATAAGAAAACAAGACCCATATACATGCTGTCTATAAGGGACCCACCTCAGAATAAAATATACACACAGAATAAAATGAAGGGATGGAAAAAGATATTTCTTCAAATTGAAATTAAAAAAAGCCAAGGTAACAATACTTACATCAGACAAAATGGACTTTAAAACAAAGGCTATAATAAGGAACAAAGAAGGACACTACATAATGATAAAGAGAACACTCTGACAAGAGGACAAAACCCTTGTAAACATTAAGTGCACCCAACATAGGAGCATTTAAATATATACAGCAAATCTTGAAGGACATAAAGGGAGAGAACAACAGTAAAACAGTCATAGAGGATTTTAACACCCCATTGACATCAATGGATACATCTTTCAGATGAAAATCAACAAGGAAACAGATGCTTTATACAATAGATTAGATGGTTTTAATTGATATATCCACAGTATTTCATCCCAAAGCAGCATAATGTACATTCTTTTGAAGTGCACTTGGAACAATTTCTGGGACAGACCACATATTAAGACACAAAACAAGTCTTAATAAATTTAAGATGACTGAAATTATACCAAGCTTCTTCTCTGACCATAATGGTATGAAACTAGAAAAAAATCACAAGAAAAAGACTGAAAAACACACAAAGACATGGAGGCAAAACAACACATTACTAAACAGTAAGTGGGTTTAACAATGATATCAAAGGAGAAATCAAG
The DNA here is from genome assembly GCF_004126475.2 of Phyllostomus discolor. Taxonomy (NCBI): domain Eukaryota; kingdom Metazoa; phylum Chordata; class Mammalia; order Chiroptera; family Phyllostomidae; genus Phyllostomus; species Phyllostomus discolor. The sequence continues at coordinate 36,915,050 of NC_050198.1, read as the reverse complement.
ATACCTTGAACCAAATGAAAATGAGAACACAACCCCAAATCTATGCATCACAGCAAATGCAGTCCTAAAAGAGAAATTCATAGCATTACAGGCTGTCATCAGGATGAAAGAAAAATCTTAAAGAAACAATATAACCTTACAGGTGAAGGAATGAGAAAAGGAACAAGAAAGAAAGAAAGCCCAAAATGAATAGAAGAAAGGAAATAATGAAGATTTGAGCGAAATAAGTGATATAGACACTTAAAAATACAAAAGATCAATTAAACCAAGAGCTGGTTCTTTGAAAAGATAAACAAGATTGATGGCCCTGGCTGGTGTAACTCAGTGGATTGAGCACCGGTTGCGAACCAAAGTGTCGCAGGTTCGATTCCCAGCCAGGGCACATGCCTGGGTTGCAGGCCATGACCCCCAGCAACCGCACATTGATGTTTCCCTCTCTCTCTCTATCTTCCTCCCTTTCCTCTCTAAAAATAAATAAATAAAATCTTAAAAAAAAAAAACAAGATTGATGAACATTTACCCAGACTCATCAAGAAAAACAGCGAGGACCCCAATAAATAAAATCAGAAAGAAAAGAAAAGAAGTAACAATGGAAATAACAGAAATAAAAAGGATCGTAAGAAAATATTATGAACAACTAATTGCAAACAAATTGGACAATATAGGCAAAATGGACAATTTATAGAAACATGCAATCTTCCAAAACTCAATCAGGAAAAATCAGAAAACCTGAATAGACTGGTAACAGCTAATGAAATTGTAGCAATAAAAAAAAAGACCCAGAAAGGATGGCATCATGGGTGAATTTTACAAAACATTCAAAGAAGAATACCTATACTCTTCAAAATAGTCCAAAAAATTCAAGAAGATGGAAGACTTCCAAGCTATTTTTATAAGGCTAGCATTACCTTAATTTCAAAACCAGATAAAGATACTACATAGAAGGAATATTATAGGCCAATATCTGTGATAAACATAGATGCTAAGATCCTAAACAAAATATTAGCAAATCGGATCCAGGAATACATTAAAAAGATACATTAATACATTATGGTGTCTTTTACAATTCCATACAAATCTAGTAATTTTTGGTTTTATTTCTTTAAAATCTCCCATTGGAGTTTTGATGGGAACTGCATTAAATCTATCTATAGCTTTGGGTAACATGGCCATTTTAAATATGTTGATTCTTCCAATCCATGCACATAGACTATCTTCCCATTTCTTTGTGTCTTCAATTTCTTTTAATAATATTTTGTACTTTTCAGTGTATAGGTCCTTTACATCCTTTGTTTATTCCTAAGTATTTTATTCTTTTTGTTACAGTTGCATAACAAATTATTTTTTCTATTTCTTTTTATGAAATTTCATTGTTAGTATATAAGAATGCAGTGGGTTTTTGTACACTGATTTTGTATCCTGTAAATTTACTGTATTTGTTTGTTATCTCTAATAGTTTTTTGGTGGAATCTTTAAGATTTTCTATATAAAGAATCATGTTGTCTACAAGTGACAATTTTACTTCTTCATTCTCAATTTCAATGCCTTTTATTTATTTTTCTTGCCTGATTGTTCTTGTTAAGACCACAGTTATTCTCAGTAGCTGGTGTAGCTCAGTGGATTGAGCGCGGGCTGCGAACCAAAGTGTCACAGGTCCGATTCCCAGTCAGGGCACATGCCTAGGTTGCAGGCCACGGCCCCCAGCAACCACACATTGATGTCTGTCTGTCTGTCTGTCTGTCTCTCTCTCCCTCCTTCCCTTCCCTCTCTAAAAATAACTAAATAATAAATAAATAAATAAATAAATACCACAGTTATTCAACATGGTACTGGAAGTCCTCCTTTAATTTCTAAAAGAGTGTTTTAGTATTTGCTTATTTCTTCATTAAATATTCAATAGAATTTTCTAGTTGAATGATCTGGGCCTGGGCTTTTCTTTGTATAGATTTTAAAGTCTTTTTACTTGCCATATGTCTATTCATATTTTCCTTTCTTCTTGAATCAATTTTACTTTGTCTCTTTAGGAATCTTCCCATTTCATGTATGTTGTTTAATGTGTTTATAAAGTTATTGCTATTAATTTATAATTCTCTTAATATGATTAAAATGGTACTCATTCCACTGCTTTCATTATTTTTTTTTCCTTTTCATTAACTGTTTGGGGTGACACTGGTTAACCAAATTATATAAGTTTTAGGTGCACAATTCTACAGCATATCATCTGTACGCTGTGTTGTATGTTTACCACCCCGAGTCAAGACTCCATTCATCACCATTTATCCCTCCTATACCCTTATATTCTCCCTCCCTCCCTCTCCCTCTCTCTCTCTCTCTCTCTCTCATACACACACACCCCTCAGTTTCGGTAGCTAAAAATCTTGCCAATTTTTTTATCATTTCAAACCAATTTTTGGTTTCATGAAAAGCAATTTTACTTATTGCTTTCATAGTTCCTAGCTCAGTGTTTTCCACTGTAATATTTATTGTTTGCTTCCCTTCAGCTTGGTTTAGGTTTGTTTTTTTCTCCTTTTTCTAGTCAGATAAATTGAAAACTTAGGTCATTGATTTTAAATCTTTCTTTTCCTCAGATATACTCATCTAAAAATATAAATTTCCAGCCCTGGTTGGCATAGCTCAGTGGATTGAGCGCGGGTTGTGAACCACAGTGTCACAGGTTCAATTCCCAGCCAGGGTACATGCCTGGGTTGCAGGCCATAACCCCCAGCAACCGCACATTGATGTCTCTCTCTCTCTCTCTCTATCTCCCTCCCTTCCCTCTCTAAAAATAAATAAATAAAATCTTTAAAAAATAAAAATATAAAAATATAAATTTCCTTTTAATCACTTTTTCAGCTGTATCCCATAAGTTTTTAGTATATTGTTCCTTTCATTTTTTTTTTCAATTCAAAAGCTCCATGTTGATTTTTCTTTTACCTATGAATGATTTAAAAAAATGTTGTTCGATTGTCAAACATCTGGGGTTTTTATTTACTTTTAAGGGCTGTCAGAAGTTAAAAGAATTGCATTATAGAAAAAGCACAGGCTTTTTTTATCAGAGCCTCAGATTAGTTTTAGTCAAGCTACTTTAGTCTCATGAATTTCAAATTTTTAATTGAAAAATGAGATAATAATACTATTCATATAGGCTGCTTTGAGGATTAATGGGCACTGAGCATAACCCCTCATACACCATACAGTTCTAAGAGATGACAGCCATTATTGTCTCTCTTCCCAATGAAACTTGCAGAATATTTCCCATCAATTCAAAACTGAAGAAGAACCTTAATATTATTGTTCCACTTTAGTAATATATTTTTCAGTTTTTAACTTCAGAAAATATAGGCAATTTTTAAGTTCAACCCATGTTATCTAAAGAAAGATAATACAAAGAACAGTACCTTCTAGCTGGAAAGCTTCTTTGACTGTCAAAGGAACCCCAAGGAAGGGCCATTTCTTTTCCAAGGTGGCATCATCTTCCTGCTTCTCTGCAAGTTTTTTATCTACAGCATGAGCCTCCTTCTTAGCTTCCTCAAACCTAGAAAAAAATGAAACAGATACAGAAAGCTGTGGACCCTAATAATAAAGATACCTTCTAAGAAAAACTACTACAGGTGGCTAACTGGGCTCAGATTTTAAAAACAGAGCCTAGTAGCCATTTCTAGATGGGGCTCTCATGCAAATTGGCAGAGAAACCTGCACTGAACCACCTGCCTCTGCACTGAACTGCACTAGTACACTGAGTTCTTCCATCTGAGCCAGCCCTTACAGAGAAGTTTCTGAATTCTATTTCAACCAAGAGGACAGAGGCTTTCCCCTTACAATTGGAGCTGTGAATCTACATCCTATCAGCATCTTTACTAACTAATCAGAGAGGTTTTATTCTGACCAGTCAGGATAGTGCCTTTTGGATCAATCAAACCATGAGGATTTGGCCCTCATCTGCATGAGGATGGACTAATCAGAGTCCAGGGGTAGGGACTTATGATTATATAAGTCACCTCTCCACTGGCTCTTGAAGCACACTTTTCCTTTCCACTCAAGACTGAAGACTGTGTTTCATTTGCTACAGTTGAAACACCAAAGATAAAACACTGAATATGTCTCACCAGAGTAGAACACAATAGCCCAGAGCAGAAGAGCACAGTGTAGCAAATCAGACTGGACTGGACTGGACCAGAGCACACCAGAGTAGACTAGAGCAGAGCACAGCTGTGTAGCTAGACAGGTGCCTAACCCCAGGGCCAACTAGCCCCAGGGCTGCCTCATAACCATGCTTTCCTGCTTCATGGTTGCACTGTAATACTATCAAGCTATTCTACAGCTGTGATGTTCTCACAGCCAAACTGTATCACAACTGTGCTGTTAGCACTGAATAATGTTTTCTTGTTCACTGTACCCCAAACTGGGGATTCCTGTTGGTGTTTAATTAGTGTCACCAAACACCAGTTGATAAAGCACACAAAGTAGCCGTCTATCCAAATTACTAAAAGAACAAGGATTGACATGTCAAAATAAATATACTTGTCAAGATACTTAAAAAGATAACCCTTTGAGCCAGTAATTCTGCTTTTAGAAATTCATCTAAAGTACAATGATCTAACATACTGACAAAATACAAACAGAAAGATGGTCAGTGAATCATTATTATTAGAAAAAATGTGAACCTAATCCATCACCGAATAAATTATTATAGATATCTATTATGAAAAACTGTAGTCAATAATAATGATGTGTTCTAAAAGTTTTTATTGTTTTTTTGAAATTCTTATCATGTAAACTCTTGAATTTAAAAGAAGTTATAATATATGCTTATGCTTATTAGCATATATTATATGAATTCCATAAACATACAGTTGCATTAATATGCCTAAAATAACACAGTTTAAGTGTATGTGGTAATACAATCACTAAATTACATGATCCCAATAGAATTTCTCAGTATCTGAAACAGTAATTCTTCAAAATAAGAATTTTAAATCCTCTAGATAAACTGTCATGAATATTAAAAATTTAACTTTAATAAAGATTATTTGGTGTCACTTGAGGTAGTAATGATGTTTATTAATTGCTTCAATAAATATTCAAAGTATTCAAACAGAAATATATGATAAAGTCTATGCCTTTATTTTTTAAGTTTTTAAAAAGGATATGTATTTATTTATTTTAGACAGATGGTAAGGGAGGGAGAAAGAGAGGGATAGAAACATCAATGTGTTGCTGCCTCTTGTGCGCCCCCTACTGGGGACCTGGCCTGCAACCCAGGCATGTGCCCTGAGTGGGAATTGAACCAGTGACCCTTTGGTTTGCAGACAGGCGTTCAACCCACTGAGCCATACCAGCCAGGGCTAAAGTCTATCCCTTTAACATGAACAGTACTTCTGGAGCTATCCTTCCCTACTTCTGTGATCTATACCAGTTATTTTATCTTGCTGGATTTCAGTTGTCTCAATTGTAAACTTGGGACATCTACCTAGCAGGGTGGTTGTAAAGATGTAGTAAGAAAATAGATGCAAATACACTTGGAGTCTGTATAGAAAGAAGAATTTATCACTGCCAGGTATATTAGACAATATTTTTTTAAAAAGGAAGAAACATGAGTTCCACAGTGTGCCACAATAATAAATGATGATGATGATGGATGGTGATGATGATTGATATGTGATAGGCACTGCTCTAAACATTGCCCAATTGCTTGATCTTAACAATCATGTGAGGTAGGTACAATTATTATGCACAATTTACACATGAGGAAAGTTGGGATCTGGGATATTAAGAATTGTGCCCAGGATTACACATCTAATAAATGATAAAACCATGATTTTATATCAAGGTTTAGTTGGTTCTGCAGCCTAAGAACACAGACTCTAGACCTGAGCTGTCCAATACAGTAGCCATAAGCCATTTGTTTCTACTATTTGAAAATTGACTAGTGCACTGTCAAAATTATAATATTTTGACATAGTTAAAGAACATATTATTAAAACTAAATGAACTTGATTCTTTTTATTTTTCAAAATTTGACTAATAGAATATTCAAAATTATATGTGTAACTCATTTTATTTTTATTGCACAGTACTGGTTTACAGCAAGAATACATAAATTTATATAGCAGCTGTACTATTTACTGTGTTCTTAGGAGTGTTATTTAACCTTTTTATATTTCAGTTTCCACATATAATTAGTGAAACTAATAGGCCCTGGCTGGTGTGGCTCAGTGGATTGAGCACTGGCTTGCAAACCAAAGGTTGCTTGTTTGATTCCTGGTCAGGACACATGCCTGGGTTGCAGACCAGGTCCCTGGTTGGGGGCTCTCAAGAGGCAACCACACACTGATGATTCTCTCCCTCTCTTTCTCCTTCCCTTCCCCTCTCTCTAAAAACAAATAAATAAAATCTTTTTTAAAAAGTCCTATAGGAAAACATAGGCTGGAAAATTTCAGATATTCCATGCAGCAATATCACTGAATGTACCTTAGTGGAAGGAATATAAAGGAAAGAAGAAACAAATGGAACTACATCAAACTAAAATGCTTCTGCACTGCTAAAGAAAACATCAGCAAAATGAAAAAGGAACCAACCCTGTGGGAAAACATATTCACCAGTGATATCTCAGACAAGGGTTTGATCTCCAAAATACATAAAGAACTCGCATGACTCCACTCCAAGAAGACAAACAACTCAATTAAAAAATGGGCAAAGGAGCTGAACAGATAACTTCTCCAAGGAGGACATACAGAGGGCTCAGAGACATATGAAAGGATGCTCAGCATCACTAGCCATCAGAGATGCAAATTAAAACCACAATGAGATACCACTTCACACCAGTCAGAATGGCCATCATAAACAAATCAACAAACAACAAGTGTTGGAAAGGTTATGGAGAAAAAGGAACCCTGGTGCACTGTTGGCGGGAATGCAGACTGGTGTAGCCACTGTGGAAAACAGTATGGAATTTCCCCAAAAAACTAAAGATGGAACTGCCTTTCACTCCAGTGATCCTGTTGCTGGAACTATATCCTAAGAATCCTGAATCACCAATTCAAAAGAACTATGCACCCCAATGTTCATAGCAGTGTTATTTATAATAGGCAAGTGCTGGAAGCAGCCTAAGTGCCCACCAGTATATGAGTGGATAAAAATACTATGGTACATTTACACAATGGAATACTATGCAGCAGAAAGAAAGGAGCTCCTACCCCTTGTGACACTATGGATGGAACTGGAGAGTATTACGCTATGTGAAATAAGCCAGGTGTTGAAAGACAAATGCCATATGATCTCACCTATAAGTGGAACCTAATCAACAAAACAAACATGTGATCAAAATAGAACCAGAGACACAGAAATAAAGAACAAACTGACAGTAACCAGAGGGGAGTGAGGAAGGATACAACAGGGCAAGAAAAGGGAAGGATCAAGTCAAGGAACATCTATAAAGGACCCACAGGCAAAGACAACAGCGGGGAGGAGGAATGAATGTGGAAGGTGGTGGTGGGTAGGGCAGGGGAAAGTATATAACTCACTGGTAAAGATTATAATACTCTAGTAGTATAATGTTGGTGTGTAAACCACTTAACTCTAGTATAAAGTTTAAAAGGCAGGTGTGTTAAAAGTAACTATAGCTATAATAATTTCTATTGCATATATATTATTAAAGGATATAAATTGAGACATGAAAAACATAAAATGTGGCCCTGGCTGGTGTGGCTCAGTGGATTGAGTGCCGGCCTGAGAACCCGAGTGTCGTTGGTTCGATTCCCAGTCAGGGCACATGCCTGGGTTGTAGGCCAGGTCACCGGTAGGGTGCGTATGAGAGTCAACCACACATTGATGTTTCTCTCTTCTCTATCTCTCTCCCTTCCTCTGTTCCTAAAAATAAATAAATAAAATCTTTAAAGAAAAACAAAATGTAGAAGGGGTAAGGAGAGGAGAAGTTTTGTATGTGATCAAAAATATTATCAACTTAAAATAGACTGTTACAACTACAGGGTATTTTATATAAGCCTCATGGTAACTATGAAACAAAAACCTATATAGTACATAAACAAAAGATACATGGAAAGGAAAGCAAACATACCACTAAAGAATATTATCCTATAATAAAGGAAGATGGCAAGAGAAGAAACAAAGGAAACACAAAACAGTTATAAAAAATTGACAAGATGGAAATAATAAATCTTTCACTATCAACAATTACTAATATCATCAAGTTCTCCTGACAGTCAACAAAATCTGTTAAGAAAATCAAAGGATTAGGGTTTTAGCAGACTAAGTGAAAGTCAAATTTCCCAAACCAGAAAGCTCACAGAGAATCAGCAACATAAAATTTAGGAAATAAGCCATACGCCTCTGTATTAGAAAAAAAAAATGAGAAGAATTGCAGCAGGTATTTCTTCAAATTGAAGTTGGGAGATAGTCTTTGGAAAGGAGTGGAGAAGGTAGAACCCAGGGTTACACCCAGGTGTCTTGCTTGTGTGACTGGGCAGAAGAACAGGTTTGGGAAGAAGCTGATCAAGTGGTAAACATTTTCTGATTAGTCAATCAAGAATAGAAAGGGAAAGCTAGGAACCAGCAGATTTAGAGACCATAACTATATTTATTTCATAGCTGTATGACTTTAATCATTGAACTGCCTGAGAGTCAGTTTAGTGCCAAGCAAACAGGGGGATAGCAATACAGTAGAACTGTGTATAATCATGAGGCTAATTCCATTTATTGCACTCCTGTTGTAACAACAACCATAACAATAACAATAGCTAACACTGAGTGACTGATGTAAGGGTCTGTGCTGTGTGCTTTACATATATTTTTTATTTTTATGTCAATATTGTAATTCTAAAGACAATATAAACATAATTTGGGCACAATAAAGCCCTTTTGGTGCACTTTGAGGGAGGCAAGAAAAAAACAGTGATGCTAAACATAGCACAAACTTCATAAAATTATTTCTGAATATCCACCTTAGAAGCATCCTTGTCTTCTCTCTCCAAATCTTCAATCCCTTGACAGCTACTACCATGCCCCACTTCCCCCAGCTACCAACCAGGAGCCTCTTCAGTCTCCTGTTTATATGCCCACCCATCATTTTCAAACAGAACAGCAATTTAATTCTGTCTCTGATTTTTATTATAGTATCTTTACACAGGGAAGCAAGTTCTACAACATAAGACCTTCCTTGTTAAGACTTATACTCTCTAAACTACAATAGAAAAATAAAAGTAATACCTTTTTCTTGTATTTCCTTTTCTCTCTCAAATGTTTAAAGGTATACTCTGTCAATAAATTAACCACCCACTACATTTCAAATAAAAAACCCAGGACAGAATCTGTAGAAATATCTCCAGGATGAGGAGCTGCTAAGTGCTGGAGGATGGGACCAGTGCTAGGTCTAGTTCACAGAAAGAGAAAAGGAGCAAGAGAGAACTCCTGGAACGTAAAGACTCTCTGTACTTCTGTTCTGTGAGCTTTAGCACTATAAGTCTGTACATTTGGATCATGGCTCTGTCACATATGATCTATGTCACAATTTTCACATCTGTAACATAGGAAGTATAATATCTTTTCAAAAAGAGTTTGAAATGATTAAATAAGAAAATATGTAAAAAGTACCTATAAAGTACAATCTATTTTATGTAGTGTTTGTATTTCATAAAATATTTTATCTGTTTATAATTTCATAATACTGGTTATTTTTTATTTTATTTACATATACAGTAACTGTCTATGTGAAGTGATAATATTTTTTAATTTTTGCAGTGATATAAACTTTCATTTAAAAATAATTGACTTAAGTTAAAATAAGTGATTCAATCATAAGTATATTAATTAACAATAGAGTTGTTGTGCAAACAAGAAAAGAATCTTAAACATGCCATATGAATGATTGAGATTTGAAGAAATGTCACTCTATATCATAGTATGATAAGAACTGTGCTATGTATGATGCCACAGAAAAACAAATCCAAGTTTTGCCCCTTTAACTCCTCACAACTATCTGGAAGAGCTTACTTGTAACTGAGACATAGAAATCATATATATAATGTATTTTTATTTTTTAAAATATTTATTTACTTATTTATTCAAGAGAGGGAGGAAGAGAGGGAGAGGAACATCAATGTGAGAGAAACATCCATCTGCTAGGCACATGCTCTGACTGAGAATTGAACCAGCAACCTTTTACTTTGCAGGATGAAACCCAACCAACTGATCCACACCAGTCAGGGCTGCAATAGCTTTTTAAAATAACATCTACCCTACTAAATTGACATTGGAAAGTGTGTAGTAATGGAGGGTTGTCTTGTTAGAATTGCTACCCAAAACCCACTATTTCAATAAGCATTATGAGGTTCAGGCCTTGTTCTGGATGTTCAATATGTAAAAACCAATGAAATATTCCTTGCCATCAAAGATCTTAAAGTGAATGGTGGGTGGGAGGATGCAGACACAGAAACATAAAAGCTCAACAAAGGGCAGGAAATGCTGAATTATAAACTAGGGCAGGTCCCAGTGTGAAACCAAAAGAAGGACAAAGAAGAGTCCAAGATATATGGCAAGATGGCATGGCCACAGAAACAGAACAAAAATCATGACAGTAAAAATGCTCACCTGTACTTGACAATTCCATTTATCAGTGGGTTGACATCCACGATTCTGTTGATATAAGCCTGAATAACATCTATGCATTTTACCTGCAAAATATAATAATTTAAACAGGTATTTATTTAAAGAACAATTTATCCATTCAACAAGTATGGAACAAAAGCATCTTGTGTGCATTAATCACTTTTATTTAGGACATCTTCAATGAATTATCTAGTGCATTCCACTGTGAGGAGGCCAAAAATGTCTACTCTGAAGCTAAAAAACATCAGAAATATACCAGTATCAGTAGGCTCTGAACAATGAATATGGATAAAAGATATACACTCTCCTCTAAGTAAATAGAAATTGGAGTCCTGAGATATTATGTATATATACTCAACTAGTAAATATTGTTCTAAAAAAGAACTAGTATGATGATGGATATCATTTTATAGTAATACCCTGAAACTTAACATCATACATCATCTTTTAAAAATCCAGGAGTTGAGAAGTACATTAAGGCACAGTTTCCAGATTGAAAAAAAAATAAAGGACACCAAGTTAAATTTTAATTTCAGATGAATAGCAAATAATTTTTAGTATAAGTAGGCCCTAAACATTGCATGGGGATAATTGTACTAAAAATCATGTATTGTTTATCTGAAATTAAACAATACATGTTTAATTGTTCTGTATTCTTTTCTGCTAAATCTGAAAACCATAGGCCAAGGGTCTTAGGTTAGGAATGTGAGGAGGGGTAACACAAGTAAAACACCTGGGGGGCAGATTAGTGTTTACTTATCATGTACAATCATAGTTTTAATGATGATTCTTATAGGTGAGACAATAAGCATTAGGAAATTAAAAAGCAAAGTAGAACTTCCAAATGAAAAGGAAAAAAAAAAAAAGAAAATGAAAAGAAACTAAGATCAAGCCAGAAGAAGGAAAGGGAAAAGAGAAAGTAAGCATAATAAATTGTAAACATTATATCAAATGGAAGGAATTAAACAAATTATATCATAGTAAGTGAAGACTGAGTTCCACTATCAGAAGGCAGAGACATCAAATTTGGTTTAAAAACAAAGTCACCCCTGACTAACCAGTGTGGGTCAGTGCGTTGGCAGTTATTCCGCCAAGTGAAAACTACCCAGTTTGATTCCTGGTCAAGGCACATGCCTGGGTTGCGGGTTCAGACTCTGGTCGGTGTGTGTACAAGAAGCAACTGGTCAATGTTTCTCTCTCACATTAATGTTTCTCTCCCTCTCTTTCTCCCTTCCTTCCCCTCTCTCTAAAAATAAGTAAATAAAATCTTAAAAAGCAAACAAAGCTCAGTTCAGCTATATATCATTTATAAGAAATTCACCCAGTACAAAGAGACAATGAAAGGTTAAAAGTAAAAGAATGAGCAAAGGTATACTAGGTAAATATAAACAACAAGAAAGCACAGGTGGTACCATTAATATCAGATAAAGCAAATTTCAAGACTGAAATATGAAATGATACAATCCATTAAGATGATATAACAGTCATATACTTTTTTTTGTATTAAAAAGGCAGGCAAATATATAGAGCATACATTCCTAAGACTGTAAAGAGAATATGACCAGAAATATAAATACAGTAACATATAATACAGCTCTTTCAGAAATTGACAAATTAAGTAGTCAAAAAGATGGTTATATCCAGGAAATTAACAATACAGCCAATATGTTCAAGTACATATAAAGAACTTTCATTCCATCAAGAAGAAATACTTTTTGTTCTTGAATGATGAACAGAATATCATAATGTATTTAGTCACAAAGAAAATCTTAAATCACAAAAGGCAGTAGCAGTTTACATCAATTAGGTCAATCATCATAATCCAGGAATACTAGAAAACCAAAGTAAGAAAAAGATAATTTTAAGAAGGCTTAACTATTTCAGAAATACAGTCTTCCATATAACCAATGAGTCTAAGAGGTAAACAAAATTAAAATTAAAAATTATCCAGACATTCACAAAAAGGGGAACATTTCTTTTATTGTTGACACTAATACATATGTCTCCATTTTTCCCCTTTGCTCATCTCCACCAATCTCCCGCCCTTCCTTCCATGTGACCATCACCACACTGTTGTCTGTGTCTATGGGTTATGCATATAGGTTATTTGGCTGATCCCTTCACCTTTTTTATCCACTCCCCATTCCCACCTCCCCTCTGACAGCTGTCAGTCTGTTCCATGTGTCCATGCCTACGTTTCTATTGTGTCAGTTTATTTTGTTCATTATTATTCCATATAAGTGACAGTATATGGTATTTGCCTTTCTGACTGGCTTATTTCACTTAGCATAATAATCTCCAGGTCCATCCATGTTGTTGCAAAAGGTAAGATTTCTTCCTTTTTTTATGGCTGTGTAGTATCCCATTGTGTAAATGTACCATCACCTTTTTATTCACTCATCTACTAATAGCACTTGGCCTGTTCCCAGATCTTGGGTATCGTAAATAACATTGCTATGAACATTGGGGTTCATAGATTCTTTCAAATTGGTGTTTCCAGATTCTTAGGCTATATTCCCAGAAGTGGGAATGTTGGGTCAATAGGCACTTCCACTTTTTGCCTTTATAGTCAATTAATATTTGACAAAGCTAGAAGACCATACAATGGAGTAAATACAGTCTCTTCAATAAATGATGTTGGAAAAATTGGACAGGCACATGCAAAAAAATGGAACTACACCATGAACTTATACCATATACAGAAATAAATTCAAAATGGATAAAAGACTTAAATGTAAGCCATGAAACCATAAAAATCCTAGATGAAAATCTAGGCAATAAAATCGTAGACATCTCTCATAGCAAAATTTTTGCTTATATGTTTCCTAGGGCAAGGGAAATAAAGAAAAAATAAACAAATGGACTACGTCAAACTAAAAAGCTTCTGCACAGGAAAAGAAATCATCAACAGCCCTAGCTGGTGTGGCTCAGTGGATTGAGTGCCGACCTGTGAACCAAAGGGTCTCCAGTTCAATTCCCAGTCAGGGCACATGCCTGGGTTGCAGGCCAGGTCACCAGTTGGGAGCATGTGAGAGGCAAACACACATTGATATTTCCCTCCCTCTCTTTCTCCCTCCCTTCCCCTCTCTCTAAAAGTAAATAAATAAAATCTTTAAAAAAAAAAGAAACCATCAACAACAACAAAAAAGGGAACATGCTGTAAGGGGTTAATTTCCAAAAAATAAAGAACTATATAACTCAACACCAGGAAAGACAAACAAGCCAGTTAAGAAATGGGCAGACAATCTGAATAAATACTTCATACAGATGGCCAATAGACAAATGAAATAATTCTCAACATCACTAATCATCAAAGAGATGCAAACTAAAACCACAATGAGATATCACCCCAAACCTGCCAAAATGGCTACTATCAATAAATCAACCAAAAACAAGTGCTAGTGAGGATGTGGAGAAGAGGGAACCCTCGAATACTTTTTGTGGGAATGCAGATTGGTGCAGGTGTTATGGAAAACAGTATAGAGTTTTCTGGGGAAAAAAAGAGGAACATTTCTTTTTTAAAGTATATTTTATTGATTATGCTATTAATTACAGTTGTCCCAATTTTTCCACTTTGTCCCTCTCTGCCTGGTATCCCCCTTCCCTCCAGCTTTCCCCCCATTAATTCCTGTCTGTGGGTCATACATACAAGTTCTTTGGCTTCTCCATTTCCTATACTATTCTTAACCACCCCCTGTCTATTTTGTACCTACCATTTATGCTTCTTATTCCCTGTACCTTTTCCCCCATTCTCCCCTACCCCACTGATAACTCCCCGTGTGATCTCCATTTCTATGATTCTGTTCCTATCTAATTGTTTGCTTAGTTTATTTTTCTTCTTATCAAAACCTGCAGAATACAGCTAAAGCTGTTCTAAATGTTTTTTCCATAAAAATGAAAAGATGATATAAGCTATCCAATTTAAAATAATAGGAAAATAAAGTAAATGAGAAAGAGAATTAAAAATGAAATTAAAAATTAAAAAAATAAAAACGTATGAGGAAATAAAGGTGAAATTTAATGACAAAAATGGCAAAAGTAACAACAAATCCAGTTTAAAAGGATCATTAAAAAGTAAATTTTAAAACAGATAAAACTGAAAAATCCTGACAAGCATAACTGAGAAAGAGGAGAGGGACACACAGAAAAAATGAACTAATATTAAGAATGACAAAGAAGATATAACTATACTCACAGGGGAGACTGAAAAAATAAGAGAATGTTACATGTATCTTTTCTATGGGCTAATTCTTACTTGTCCTTTAGAATTGTATTCTACCTAGTAATTTCTTAGTAAATATTTTCTAAAAGTGTGCATGAATAGTGATTTCAATCTTCATAAATCAATTCTCTTGTCCAGTGGCTTTCAACTAGTGTGCTGCAAGAATTTTTAAAACATGGAATACCTGACTATTTAGTCATGGGCACTGACCTCTTTTCCCTTAGACTGTAAAATAAAAAAAATTACAACAGTCAACACAACAGTAGTTATCTGGTGTGAATAAATCTAAGTTATATCTAAATCTTTTTTTCTCAGATCAGCAAAAAATACATTTTTTGGTGTGTCACAGAATTTCAGCAATTAGTTTATGTGTACCTTTAGATGAAAATGGTTGAAAATTGCTGCTCTAGTCTAATGTACAAACACTTCCAGAGTTAAGGGCCTAAGCATCAAGCCAAGGCTTTAAGCCTGGCCACTCCACTAAAGTATACCACTTGACAGATCTTCAAAAGCTCCAACTGCTACTCTAATTGAACTTGTAGCATGGAGAATATGACCCAGCCAAGCAACAACAAAAACAAATGGGCATTAGAGGTAGAATGTAATACAATAACTGCTGTTTGCTGAACCCTTATTATGTGCCGTATATTTTATAGTTATTAATGTCATGAAATCCCCTTATCAACACATGTAACATCCCCATTTTACAGATGAAGGCTTTGAGGCTAACTGAGGTTAAATTAACCCCTTTGGCCTAAGAAAAAATGAAGAATATGTACATGGTTAGAAAATTCAATCACTACAGAAAGGTACAAATGAAAATTGAAAGCCATTCTCTCTCCTTTTTTCCCTCTCTCCCTCTCTCTCAACCTCCCTTATACAGAGAAATCATATTGTATTCATTGTGCTGCATTTTTACCATTTAACATAATTTAATACTATTTCCATATCAATTTCTTTAGATCTACTTTACTCTTGTTAATGGCAGCACCATATTGTTTTTAAATTAAATTTATTAGGGTGACACTGGTTAATAACATTATAAAAGTTTCAAGTGTACAATTCTATAATATATCATCTGTATATTGCATTGTTTGCTCACCACGAAGTCTACTCTCCTTGTTATTTTTAATTAATTAATTAATTAGATTAATTAGACTGTTTATGCTATTATAATTGTTCTTGTTTTTTCTCCCTTTCCTCACCTCCATCCAGGCCTACCCTCTCCCCTCCCTCAGTCAATGTGCATATTGTTGTCTGTGTCCATGAGTTGTGCATAAATGTTCTTTGGTTAATCCTTTCACCATCTTTCATCCTGTCTCCTCCACCCCAGCATCTGTCAGTCTGTTTCACGTATCTAAGTTTCTGTAACTATTTTGTTCATAAGTTTACTATGTTCATTAGATTCTACATATAAATAAGATGATGTGATATTTTTCTTTCACCACCTGGCTTACTTCACTTCACATAATTTTCTCCGGGTCCACCCATGCTATCGAGAAGGGTAAGAACTAGTCTCCTACTGTCACCATATATTTGACCCCATTTTCCCTCTTCATCCTCCCCCTATCTCCCTTCCCCTCTGGTAACCACCCTCCTTTTGTCTGCATGTATGAGTTTTTTTTGTTCTTTGCTTTCTGTTTTATATCCCACATACAAGTGAAATCACAAGGCTCTTGTCCTATTTTGTCTGACTTATTCTGCTTAGCATGATATTCTCAAGATCCTTCCATGTTATCACAAATGGCAGTATTTCATCCTTTCTTATGTCTGATACTTAAGTAAACAGTAAAAAAATTCCAATTTCTTTATTAAGTATGGATTATATTAATATAAATAGATAATATGAGCACATATGGTTTGAAAATCTAAAGGTAAAAAAGAGTATACAATGAAGTCCCTTCCTACCTGTCTCCTAACATTCCCCCATAGTTCCCTTCTCCAATTTTTGTGCATTTTTCTAGAGAGAGAGAAAAAAGATATTTTTTATACAAATGATAGCATATTATATTAATGGTTCCACACTTTGTATTTTTAAATTCAACATTGTATCTTGGAACTCATTCCATACCTGTACATTAAAAGCCACTTTATTCTGTTTTATTTGCTATATAATTTTAAAGTGTGTATGTATACTATATCAAATTTAATCAAACCCTGATTTACATTTATAAGCATTTGCTACTAAAAACGACATATGAGGATAACCTCATTTGCATGTCATTAGGTCACTTGAGAGTGGGACTTATGTCTATAACCTCATCACTTTTGGGATCACCACCAAAATCAAACTCCCAAGTGTACAAAAACTATGGTCCATTAATGGATGGTGGTGATAATGATAAGTTGATGTCTTTTTGTAAAGTCCAACCTTGGAGGCCAATTGAAACTGTGGGAGTTCAGATGAAATAGTGATAGCTTGAATTCTGAATAATGAAACAGAGACTACCTAGGAATCTAATGCTGAAATATATATAGAGTTGACATTGACTCAGAGGGAACTAATTGTTCAGAGAGCGGGTTATCAAGAAGTATAACTCTTTCATGAAATAATACAAAACAGAATCAAACTGACCTGGCTCTATCACTTTCTAGCTGTATAGCATTGGACAAAAGACCTAAACTTTGCTTTCCTCATCTGTAAGATGGTGATAATTATGCATATCTCAAAAGGTTGCTATGAAAATATAATTTTTAAACATGTAAGCAAAATATTTACCTTAGCAGTGTGGCTGTAGATCATGAGAATAGGTTTGATAAAACCGAAATAAAGTGGCAGGGACAAAAAAACACAATAAAACAAAACAATCTCCCAATAAAGACTAGCATCCACAATTGTATTTCCCTATTTCCTACTGAAAGATAAGGCTAAAGCCTATAATGTTAGTTAATTTTTATTGAATATGTGTTAAGTATTTCATAGCCATTATTCCATAGAAATATCCAGAGTACTTTATGAAATTAAGTACTATTTTATGACCATTTACAAGTAAGGAATCTGAAGCTCATAGAGGTTAAATCACAAACCCAAGTCCTGATCCGTAGGGGAGAAATAAAAGGCAAACCTTTGGCCTTCAGAAACATTAGGAAAACAGCTATTAACTTAATGGTATTTTTTAGTACATTTTATCGACTGTGCTATTACAGTTATCCCATTTTTTCTCCTCTTTCTCCCCCTCCATCCTATACCCCTCCCACCCGCATTCACCCCATCTTAGTTTATGTCCATGGGTCATACATGTAAGTTCTTTGGCTTCTTTAAGCCTGCAATATTAGTATAAAGACTAAAGGAAACAATGGCCATCCTGACAGCAAAGTCAGGGTAAGTAAGAAGACAGGAAAATACTTGAATTTTCTAAAGTAGGTCTCAAGGCAAACTGAAGATACCAGAACTTTAGAACTTTCCTTCACCCATTGTAAGAATTTACCCTTTCATGTATTCAGGCACCAAAAGGTAACATTTGAATCCATGTGGGTAACATCTTGAGTGAATGTATACAATCTGTAGGAGTAAATACTTTTTAAGTAGGTAACAGTGTCAACTCCCTCATATTTACACTTCCATCTAGATCTTAGAGTAGTTTAGTTTCTTGCTGTTTAATATGAGAAGCAGAGATAAAATATACAAAATTCCTAGTACACAGTAGGCACTCTATAAATGATAGCTATTGTTATTTCATCTGGAACTCTAGACTTGACCAAAAACACAACTGAAAGTGACCCAGTCTCACAGAAAAAAAATACGTCAAACCATCATTAATTTTTGAATGGCTTCTTCCTAGTCCCTAGCAATAAGACTGAAAGGAAGCCAGCTTTCTCAAACATTAAATAGTGCAGGGCAGTGTTTCTCATTCTTAGTATTATTGACATTTTGAGCCAGTTAATTGTTTGTCACTTAGTGGACTATCTTACATATTTTATGTTTAGCAGCATCCATGGTATCTACCTACTCAATGCAAAAGCAACTTCACGCCATTGTGACAGCCAAAAATGTCAACAGACATTGTTACATGTCCCCTAGAGGACAAACTGACTCCAATTGAGAACCACTGCTCTAGAGAAAGGAAGTATCAAAGAAAGAATGGGAAAAAGTTGTTAATGTCTGCATTGATGGAGGTAGAAGCTTGGGGGGACTGAAGGAGAACTAGGACAAATAAGATTGTATCTTACCTTCAGGACACTTACGTAAAGTATATGTAAATGACCTCTTTTCATGGGTAAGTATAACATGTTAATAATGGCTATCATTTCTAAAAACCTGATGACAGTAATAATAGTAAGACATATTGGACTATGATGGCAGGTGGTGTTTTTAAGAGTTTTACATATATGAACTTAACCCTCACAACATCTCTTTAAGGTAGATTCTATCATCATGTCTATTTTTATTGCAGGATACCAGAGCCACAAAAAGGGTTATGGGATGTTTCCAAGATTGCATAGTTAATTAGGAGATCCAGGATTTCTCAATCCAGGCAGTCTAGCTCCAAAGTCCATCCTTCTAATCACTATGACACCCTGTACTTATGTGCCAGGTGCTTGACACGCATTATGTGCAATTATCATGGCAGCCCTTGCCCAAGGTCCTAGAGCTATGAAGAGGCAGACCAAAATTTTAAACCTATTGTCTTTCCACTACATCTTACTCCCCAGTTGTTAGTAAAAATATGCATGGGAGACAAAAGGTTGAGACAAGATACAAGCAAAATGCAGGAAATGTCATTGAAAGGTTATATCGGGAGTGTGAAAAAGGCATTCTAGATCATGGTAATAAACCAAAGAGGAAAAACAAATGAGACAACAGAGGGATAAAGACAAGAGTGAAATAAAGAAAGAATACTAGACTATAACCCAAGATCTCTAGGGAACTGACTAACTATTCATATGATAGAGAAATAAATGGCCCTGCTTGCACAACTCTAGAGAGAATGATTGTTGGAATTGTTTAAATCTTTGGATTAATAATTTCCACTAATTTTTGTGTATTTGTGCAAGTCATTTTAAGTCAAGTTCCTCATGTGTAAAATTGGGGATATTACCTAGAGAATTACAGCAGTAAGACATAATATGTTTAAGTACCCTGCACAGCATTTGACATGTACTATGCGCTAAATATAGAGTAGCAACAACTATTATTATCCTAGGGCAGGTATACCTATAGCAGGTACTTATTTTTTAATATAAAAATCACTACTTATTTTTTAATATAAAAATCACTTGAATGAGAAGCAGCAGATAGGGTGGGGGCAGGGAGCTCAAGAAGTAATGAATTTCCCTCAGAATCAGTTTGTAAACCACACCTGATTTATTCCCACACAATTATTACAAACAGGACAAATGGACAATAAGGAATATGAATGGTGCCAAAATAGTCCAGCTGATACCTACAGCAAATGCTCTGAATATAAACATACTACAACTCCCAGAAGTCCCCTTTTACCCCCAATGAATGCCCCTCCTCTGTCGCCCTAGTGGAGGGTGGGAATGACATTGATTTCCACCAAATCCAAACTCGTTAGCATCACAACCACCACCATAAAACTTCCCGGAGTTTAGTTCCACTGAAAGACCTGTTTCTCTACCACCTTTGGAATCAGCCCGCGGTGTACTCTCACCTTCCTCAATCGGATCAGCTTGGCCAGCTGCACCCCCGAAAGCAGTAGTAATGGTTCAACCACAGGCGGTGTGGTCATGGAGCCAAACTTGGGGCCGCCAAAGGCTCGAGCTGCTTTACCTATTAGGCCAATGAGAAAGCCCATCGTCTGCAGAAGCAGCAACTGGATTCTGGCGGTGAGCAGAGGTGCCATAGCAGCCTGGATTCCGCACGGTCCTAGTGCCTGAGAGTCGAGTTCACCCTGGGCAAAATGAGGACAAAAGACTAAGCAAGGAGCTGTTTAAGAATCCTTTCATTTACATGTCCGATATCTACCCACAATTCCACAGGAGCTCGTTAGTCATTACCTGCTGGGTTCGGGGCCAGAAATGGGGGCGGAGTAAAGCCTTCCTAGCAGCTGCCTGTGTGTAATGCAACCCATTGTTAGTGCTATTGCAACCCAACCCAGAAAGTGAGAGATAAGAAAGAACACTGGCTTCCGAGTTGCTACTTCTGGCGCTAGCTGACCTTGGCCTATTTACACTGTTTCCTGTACTCAACTAAAATGAAAAATAGGAATAATTATTCTTACATAAAAGATTTATGCTGAACACTAAATAATTAAACAGCACAATTCATGGCAAATAGTATAAGTGGCAGTTATCATTTACTTTGGTTTTACCTGTGAAAAAAAGTATAAGTATATAATATTCAGTATGTAAATATTCAGTATGTTCAACAACTAAATAACAAGCATATACATATCTATATCCATATTATTTAATCCTTGTAAAATCACAGATAGTGCTTTTTAAATTTTTTTCTCAAGATTTTATTTATTTTTAGAGAGCGGGGAAATGGGGAGAAAGAAAGGGAAACATCAATATGTGGTTACCTCTCAAGCGCCCCCTACTGGGGACTGGTCTGTTATCCAGGCATGTGCCCTGACTTGGGAATTGAACCAGCGACTCTTTGGTTCTCAGGCCGGAACACAATCTACTGAGCCACACCAGCCAGGGCTAAAATCACTGATAGTGATAGTACTGATGAATAAAAAATATATAGCCCATGTCCCTCTCTTAAACTTCAGATACTTGAATGCCTGACATCTCCACATGAATGTCTCATAGATCCTTCAAATTTAACATGTCTAAAACTCATCATCTTTCCAAACCTGTTGCTCTTGCAGGTTCATAAGTGGCATTTCATCCACCCAGTCAGCCATGCCAAAAATCTAGGAATCATCTCAGACCCTTCCTTTTCTCTCATTCTCATGCACAGTCACCCAGTCCAGTAAATAACTTTCTTTCCTGACTCAGCCTTAGCTCAGATCTCACTGTTTCATGAACTTCTACAAATAACCAACTGATTACCCTGTCTTCATTTACAGTGTTTTTCCTAATATACAAATTTGACCCAGTTACTTCCCTGCCAATGATTATGCAATAATCACCCACTATCTTCAGGTTCAAGCCCCATTTACTTTGTCCGGTATGCAAATATCTAATTATTGATGTCTGAAAACCTCTGTACCTCATCTCAAGCCCATTCTGTTCCTCATGTGCTATGCTCCTCCATATCTTCTCATATGCTTTCCTCACTCCCTCTCCATCTGGCTCAGGACAAGTACCACCTCCACCAAGAAGTCTTCCCTAAACACTAGGTTTCGAACCACACCACACTCCACAGATTAACAATATCACAGCACATATAACCCTCTATTTCAATGTTAGGATTTTCTCTCTACTCTCTATCTAGATGTGAATAGGGTCACTCTAATTATTTGAATGGTCAGAGCCCAATATAGGGCTTGTCATACAGTCACTACAAGTTTGTAGGCTAAAGATATTAATTTATGAAAGAATGATTGTAGACTAAAGATATGCATTTATGAAAGAATGAATGCTGAAGATAGGCCTCAGGCTTGGCATTTAAGGCCTTGAGTAAATGAAATGTAAAGGTCATCCCAGGAACTGTTTTTTCATTTGTATAACTCAGTTGGATACTGAAAGGTATCAATCACAGAACATCTAGCCTAGTTGGAAGCACCCAGTGGAACTAAACACAGCTGACAGAATAGACTGTCAGAATCTAGGCTCCATGACAGCTTTGAGCAGAAGCTGTAGCTGAGTGAATCTTCTTTACCAGGGAGAGTCTTTGCCAAGGTGAAAGTCTTTCATTTGCCTAACTTTTCATACTTTATCTACATTGTAAATGACTGTTGTCTAAGTCTATGGTGCAAAGAATGCCCACTCAGAAAGCACTGACCAATAAATCTGGATTCAAATTCTATAATCCAAGTCTTAAACTTCCCTCACACACACATTCTTGTACAAATCACTTACTGTCTTTGAGTGTGTTTGCTCATCTGTAAAATAAGAATAACAGCTACCTCATGGTGTTATACAAAGTAAATTGAACATGTAGGTAAAGATCCTACAGTGACTTTCCAATGCATTATAGCTCTTTATATTTGTTTGTACTGGACAAAGAAACAGTCTAATTTTAAGAAAAAGAGATGGAGAAAACTACATTTTGTCCCAAAGAGAAAAAGGAATGAGAAATACTTTGTGTGTGGGGAGGTGTAATCTCCCTATTAAAGTCAGGTAGGATTTATATTATTCCACAATCCATTTAGCAGTCAATGATGGAGGCTCAGGAGTCATCCTTGACTCCTTCTTAAATTTCAATTTCCATTCTAAGTCTTATATCTTAGTGTGTCTGTAACCTGTTCTCTACTCTCCATTTATACTGCTACTACCTGAGTTATATAATAGTTTCTTAATTGGTACTATGCTGCCTTCAATCTGTCCCTTTTCAAAACTATTTACCATACTTACATTTTCTTTTTTTTCTGATAAAGTAATTTATGTTCCTATTTATACTGTATATATTTGGCTTGTCTTTTATATCCTCATGAAAGTGGGTATTATTATTTTTACAATTTTATAGGTGAAGAATTGATTTTCAGTTGTTGATCAGATTTATATTTATTTGATTTAGAGTAATGGGGAACACCTTTTTTTTATGTGATCATGGGTCATTTGCATCTCTTCTATTGTTATTTCCCTGTTCATGTCCCCTGCCAATTTTTCTATTGAGTTATCTTTTTAAAAGCTTATCTGTAAGTGTTCTTAATTTAGTGAGGGTATTAACCTTGTATATACTTTATATGTTTATAATATTTTCCCCAGTGAGTTGCTTTTCATTTGATATTATTCAAAGTTGTGTTAAAACATAAAAATAATTTAAATACTTG
Organism: Phyllostomus discolor; assembly: GCF_004126475.2. Lineage (NCBI taxonomy): Eukaryota > Metazoa > Chordata > Mammalia > Chiroptera > Phyllostomidae > Phyllostomus > Phyllostomus discolor. The sequence continues at coordinate 36,891,353 of NC_050198.1, read as the reverse complement.
TGTAAGCAAGCCTGTTGAAGTTTTCTGTTGTGATTACACTAACCAATATTATCCTTAATACCCTTTCTCAACAGTTTATCAATTACAGTTCACCTTATTACCCCTTTTTTTTAATTATTTTTTGGAGGAAGTTTTTTCTATTTTGCAGATAAATACTAGTATGGAGTTCAGACCATTAAGGGTAGGGTGAATGCTGACTCTCCAATTTTTACTTCCTGCCAATTCCTCGCATACATTCTTTTCTCCAGCTATACCAAACTACTTGCAATTTCCTAAAACAGTGGTCTACAAACTGCAAGTGCTATTTAAAATATTGGCAATTAGCATGTTCCCTAATATATATGTACATATTTATGTATAGACAACACTGAACAGTGCTAATACAAATATTAATATTGTATCCTATGGACAAATATGAAATGTACATTATGGAATACAAAGAAATAAATAAATGCAAGTATAGGATTTTTTTAAGTCCTAGTATTTTTGCACACTCCAATATATTATCCTGTGCCTTCTCACACACACACAAAATACTAAACTAACTACCACCCACATAAACACAACCATAAATGCATATGAAAATATACACTCATTTCAATAAACATATGAAACTTTACACAGGAATGCACTTGTACAGAATCACAGCTATGAAAAAAACAAAATTCTTCCAGGTATCCTTTCACACATCGTAATATAAAAGCAAACATTATGCTTCAGTGACCACAAACATCAGATTGGGGCAGGCAAAATGTGTGTGGCTTGATAAATGGTAACAAAATAGGTAAATGAATAAAAAATGATAGGATTTTGAATGCACACACACCCTCCACCCATAATATTTGATTTTTGAATATTTTTATACATTTTAAATTTATTTAAATGCATTCCATATTTTTTATATTTTAAAATGCAACTTTATTTTGAGATAATTTTTATGCAATAGAATGCCAATTTAAAAACCCCTCATACACACAGACAACAGTATGATGATTACAAGAGGGAAAGGGGGTGGGGGAGGTAGAAGAGGGTAAAGGGGGAAACTTGACTTGGGGTGGTGAATATACAATATATCATATGCTTATATAATACATAGTTGATATAAAATTATACACTTGAAACATATGTAATTTATTAACAATGCCATTCCAATAATTTCAATAAAAATTTAAAAATACATATATTTTATATAGTTTTAATTTATTTAAATACTTTTTATATTTTTTTATTTTTTAATTATATTTTTTAAACTGCCTTTTTAAATTTTTTTCTTTAAGATCCAATTTATTTTTGTTTTAATTTTCTATTATTGTCAACTACACTTGTTTCCATTTTCACCCACCATGCCCCACCGCTCTATCCATCCCCACCTCCCACCCTCAAAACTAACCCCTTTGGCTTTGTCCATGTGTCCTTTTACATGTTCCTTGATGGTGCTTCCCTTATTATCCCTCTCCCTCCCCCTCTCTGGTTATTGTCAGTTTGTTCTTTATTTCAATGTCTCTGTATTTTGCTTGCTTGTTTGTTTTGAGATTATATGGTATTTTTCTTTCACTACCTGGCTTATTTCACTTAGCATAATGCTTTCCAGTTCCATCCATGCTGTCTCAAAGGGTAGGATCTCCTTCTTTCTTTCTGCTGCATAGTATTCCATTCTGTAAACATACCACAGTTTTTTCATCCACTCATTTACTGATGGACACTTGAGTTGCTTCCAGCACTTGGCTATTATAAATTGTGCTGCTATGAACTTAGGGGTGCACAGGTTCTTTTGAATTGGTGATTCAGGATCCTTAGGATATAATCCCAAAAGTGGTATTGCTGGGTCAAAAGGCAGTTCCATTTTTAGTTTTCTGAGGAAATTCCATGCTGTTTTCCACAGTGCTGCACCAGTCTGCATTCCCACCAACAATGCACTAGGGTTCCTTTTTCTCCACAACCTTGCCAGCACTTGTTTGTTGATTTGTTCATGACATCCATTCTGACTGGTGTGAAATGGTATCTCATTGTGCTTTTAATTTGCATCTCTCTGATGGCTTGTGATGCTGAGCATCTTTTCATATGTCTCTGGGCCCTTTGTATGTCCTCTTTGGAGAAGTGTCTGTTCAAGTCCTTTGCCCATTTTTAATTGGGTTGTTTGTCTTCCTGGAGTAGATAACTTAACCTTCTTTGAGATAATTTTTTTATGAAACAGAATGCCGATTTCTGTTTTATAAAAATATAGGCACACAAAAAACAGACCACATTTTACCAGTATAAAAATTAAAAGATAGATGTTAAAATGTTAGAATAGTTACCTGTGGCAGAAAGAGGACTGGGAGTAGGGTATGCAGATAAAATAGAATATATAAATACTTAAAACAAGAGAGAGGTCTGATAAAGGCCAATGATGATAGTGTCCCACGAACAAATGAGTTTGATTAACTCAAAACTTTGCATTCAAGTTTGAAATCAAGAAGAAAAATTTCAATGAGCCCAAGAATTCGGAGGCTGGTCTAAGGCTACTTTCTTGCACATCAGCAGTCTCCACTAACTTGAGGAACTGCTGAGCACAGGCAACCACCCTGAGTCACCAGGGAACTCAAAGACAAAACCTATCTACTCCAGGGTGTCTTTCTGCATGTCCTTTACATTGTGGGATGCCTGGGATGGAGACTGTTCAAGATGAATGCCAGGGGTAGGAGAACTGATTCCTGGAGTGGGTTGGTCCTAAGGCCATGGTATCATTAATGCTCCTGCTGCTGCCTGACTTGCACCCTTTTCCCCATCACACACTGATATTCACACAGTTCCTAGAATAAAACAAGTTCTTCCATGCTGAGGGGACTCTATCACTGATGTTCTTCCACTAGTTATTTGGTTGTTGGTTCCTACTCATCTTAATATCTCAGCTGGAATGTCATTCTGTCCTAGAAGATTTCCTTGACCACTCTGACAAAAAATCCATCACTGTGTCTACTTCAATGTCAGTGGTTACCACCATCTATATTTATCTTGCTTATTTACTGCCATCACCCACATGGGCAGAGACTGCATCTGTGTAATTCACCACTGTTTCCTTCCTACCTGTCACATAGCAGGTGCTCAATAAATAACTAAATGGATATTCCCTCAGCTACAAGAAGTGGAGTACGGCCTCCTGGGATAAAACATGTGGAGACCAACTTATATGATGTGAAGCAGCTGTTACATGTGGAGAGACACTGAAATATGTCCTGCCCACTGTCTGCCCTAGGACCGGGGCCTCTCTGTCTAGTACCTAAGAATTCCTCTTGAACAATGTCTACTGCTCATCTGCAGGTACAAATGAGCTGCACCAATTTTAACCAAGGTGATGTCTTCTTGCTGGACCCTGGCAAGATTGTCATCCAATGGAATGGTTCAGAGAACAATAGTGGAGAGCACCTAAAAGTAATGCTCTTTTCTTTTCAGTTTTGTTTTTTTTTTTCAATCTTCCCACTCTCTCCTCTTCCCCCAGGCCTGGTCATGGGACTTGGCTCATTCAGGTGCCTTATCCTTCTTCCCTCCTCACTGTCTCTTCCCTAAGATTCCAGTCATACACTTGTCAATTGCTAAGGCCAGCTGATCCTTGAGAGAGGTTCTCTCTCAGGCCCACAGGAAGTTCAGAGAGCTCAAAGAAATTCAAGAAGCCTTAACTGCATGTGGAGAGTTGATCCTTTAGTCTCTGACAATGCAACATGGTTCCAAGGGCTCATTGCTAGACCAACTGTTGAAATTTTATATATCTCGAAACAAAATCTTTCTCACAGTTTACCTCAGCTAGCACCATCAGGTTTCTTTCCTTCACACAGCAGCCCAATCAAGCCTTCTTTAGTCTACCTCCCATGAAGCCTGGAAACTTTGCTCCAGCCCCCCTTTTGGGCTTGCTCATGCAGCCAACTCTGCCCTGCATTGCTGCCAAGATCCACATGATGCCCAGCCTTGTGCCCAGTTAAACCACCTTCTTGTTTTGGAAATCCACATTGTGCAGCTGGCAGGTGCCTTCAATGAGAATGGCCCACACAGGCTAAGGAAAGAGGTTAGATGCTGGCTCTGGCCTCACCAGACCAGTTACAGACTTAAGGTTTAGAGGTGGCCTCCTTATTTTGAGATAATTTTAGATTCGCATGCTGTTGTAAGAAATAATACAGAGAAATTCCAAATATCATTTGCCTACTTTTCCCCTATGATAACACCTTCCATATTATAGTTACATGTCATAATGAGGATATTGGCACTGACACAGAACATTTCCACCACCATAAGGATCTCTAATATTGTCCTTTTATAGCCATATCTACTTTCATGTTGCCCGATCCCCTTCTTAACCTATGGTAACCATTAATCTGTTCTCCATTTCTATAATTTTGTTATTTCATAAATATTATATAAAATAACTCAAAGAGTATTACAACTCATTGAGATCAACTATTTTCCTTCAGCATAATTCATTGTAGATTCATACAGGTGTTCCTTTTATTCAATGATTTATTCCTTTTCATTGTTGAGTAGCAATCCATGATATGGGTGTGTCACAGTTTGTTTTAAACATTTTCCTATTGAAGGATATCTGCCTTGTATACAGTTTGGGGCTATAATGAATGTAAACATACATATGAAGGTTTTTGTATAAACATAAGTCTTAATTTCTCTCTCATAAATGCCCACAAATGCAATTGCTAGGTCATATGGTAGATAACTTTTTAAAAAATTTTAATGAAACTTACAAATTGTTTTTTAGAGTGGATGTACAATTTCATATTCCTATTGTCAATGTATAAGTAATCCAGTTTCTTAACATCCTCAACAGCAATTATTGCCACAATTTTTTTTTTTGCTTTAGCCATTTAAAAGGTATATAGTGATAGCTAATTGTGGTTTAAATTTGCTTTTCCCTAATGGCTAATGATGTTTTATGTGCTCACATGCCATCTGTATATTATTTTAGGTGAATATTCTCTTCATTTCTTCTCTCTATTTTCTAATTACGTTTTCTTAACTGTTGAATTTTAAGATTTGTTTATATAATCCAGACACTAGTCCTTTGTCAGACAAGTTATATCTGTGGCTGGTCTTTTCATCTTCTTTACCAATTCTTTCACAGAACAAAAGTTTTTAATGTTGATTTGATTCAATTTATTAATTTTCCCTTTAAGAAGCATGCATTTTTGTCAATTCCAAGAATTATTTACCAAGCTTTAGACCTTTAAGATTTTCATCAATTTTTTCCTAAGATTTTATAATCTTACACTTAACTTCATTATCAGTTTGAGTTAATTTTTAAGAGTTAGATTCAGGTATAGGTTCATTTTTTGGCCTATAAACCCAACTGCTCCAGCACCATTGGTTGAAAAGCTTGTCTTCTCCATTGAATTGTTTTTATATCTTATTTTTAAAAATCAACTTGGCATATATGAATATGTCTATTTCTGGGTCTTCTGTTCTGTTCCACTACGCAATTTGTCTATCTTCCCACCAATACCACAGTCTTGATTCTAAGAGCTACATAATGTCTTGAAATTGGGTAGACAAATTCATCATGTTTTACTTTTCCTTTTCAAAAACTTTTAAGTTATTCTTATTTGTCTTTTCATGTAAATTTGAGGATAATATTATCTATGTCTGTACAAATTCTTGCTGGAATTTTGATAAAATTTTTGTTAAATCTGTATATGCATTTGGAAAGAATCCACATCTTTATTATTTTTACTTTTCCAATTAGTGAATATGGTTTATCTCTCCATTTATTTAGGTGCTCTTTAATTTTTTTTCATCAGCATTGTGTAGTTTTCAGAAACAAGTCTAGTACACTTCTTATATTTACAACTAAGTATTTTATTTTTTGAGTGATTGTAAATGGCATTGTATATTTAATTTTGGTAGCCATGTGTCCATTGCTAGCATATACAAATCCAACCAACCTTGATACAAATCACATATTAGTAATAGGTTTTTTTATAGATTCTCTATATATTTTCTATGTAAACAATCATGTCAACAGCAACTTCTTTTCTGATCTGTGTGAATTTTCCTTAACCTTGCCTTATTCAGTAGCTAGAACTTCTGGAACTGTATTTGAATATTAGTGGTGATGACAGAAATTTTTATCTTGTTCCTGATCTTAGAGGAAAAGTACTCAGATTTACACCATTGTGCATAATGTTACCTAAAGGTTTTTAAACTTGTTTTTGTCAAGTAAAATTTCCCCTCTATTCTGATTTTTTCTGAGCATTTTTATAATGAATGGGCATCAAATTTTGTAGACTGGTTTTTCTACATTGATTGATACGGCCATATGAGTTTTATTCCTTAGGCCATCAACACGATAGATTTATTGATTTCATATAATTAATTAGCCCTATATTTCCAGAATAAACCCTACAAAATCATGGTATATAATTGTTTTCATATATTGCTGAATACTATTTGCTAATTTTTAATCATTTTTCTTGTCATTTTATTACAGTTGTCTCAATTTTCCCCCTTTGTCTTCCTCTGCCCATCCCATTGCCTGCTCCCATTGTCAATTACCATACTGTTGTCCATGTCTGTGAATCATTCATACATTTTCTTTATCTAGTCTCTTCCCCTTCTTTCCATTGTCATCCCCCTCTACCTTCCCTTCTGGTCACTTTCAGTCCACTCCAAGTTTCCATACCTGTGGTTCTATTTTGTTTGTTAGTTTAGATTGTTCATTAGATTCTTATTATAGGTGAGATCATATCATATTTGTCTTTCACCAACTGGCTCCTTTCACTTAGCATAATATTCTCCATTTCCATCCATGCTGTCACAAAAGGTAGGAGTTCTTTCTTTCTGCTGTGTAGTATTCCATTGTGTGAATGTACCAATGGAAATTTATTGATCCACTCTTTACTGACAGGCACTTAGGCTGTTTCCAGCATTGGCTATTATAAATAGTGCTGCTATGAACATAGGGGTGCATAAATATTTTTGAATTGGTGATTCTGGATTCTTAGGGTATTTTCCCAGCAGCAGAATCACTGGGTCAAAAAACAGTTCCATTTTTAAGTTTTTGAGGAAACTATACTATTTTCCACAGTGGCTGCACCAGTCTGCATTCCCACCAATAGTGCACTAAAGTTCTCTTTTCTCTGCATTCTCCCCAGCACTTCTTGTTTGTTAATTTATTAATGATGGCCATTCTGACAGGTGTGAGGTAATATCTCATTGTGGTTTTAATTTGCATCTTTCTGATGGCTAGTGATGCTGAGAATCCTTTCATATGACTCTGGGTCCTCTGTATGTCCTCCTTGGAGAAATGTCTGTTCAGCTCCTTTGCTCTTGAATTTTTTAATTCAATTGTTTGTCTTCCTCATGTTGAGTCAAATGAGTTTTTAAAATATTTTGGAGCTCAGATCCTTGTCTGATGTATTGTTGGCAAATATATTCTCCCACACAGCAGTTTCCTTTTCAATTTGATGTTCATTTCCTTAGCCATGCAATGGAAGCTTCTCAGTCTGATGTAGTCCCATTTGTTTATTGTTTCCTTTATTTCCCTTGCCCTGGGAGATATATCAGCAAAAATATTGCTACATGTGGTATCTGAAACTTTCCTGCCTATGCTTTCTTCCAGGACTTTTATCTTGTCATGACTTATATTTTAGTCTTTTCTCCATTTTGAGTTTAATCTGGTGTATGGTGTAAGTTGGTGATCTAGTTTCATTCTATGCTTATAGCAGTCCAGTTTTTCCAACACTATTGAAGAGGCAATCTTTACTCTGTTGTATGTTTATGCCCCCATTGTCAAAAATTAATTGACAGTAGAGACTTTGGTTTATTTCTGGGTTCTCTATTCTATTCCTTTGGTCTGTTTGTCTGTTCTTATGCCAGTACCAGAATATTTTGATTACAGTGGCTTCGTAGTATAGTTTAATATTGGGTATTGTGATCTTTCCTACTTTGTTATTCATTCTTAAGATTTCTGAGGATACTCAGGGTCTTTTTTGGTTCCATATAAATTTTGAAATATTTTTTCTTGACCTGTGAAATATGCCATTGGTATTTTACCATTGCATTGAATCTATAGATTGCTTTGGGAATTATGGTCATTTTAAAGATGTCAATTCTTCCAATCCATGAACATGGTATATGCTTCCACTTATTTATATCTTCCTTAATTTCTTTCTTCAATGATGTATAGTTTTCTGAGTACAGGTCTTTTACCTCCTTGGTTAAGTTTATATCTAGGTACTTTATTTTTCTTATTGCTATAGTAAATGGTATTTTTTTCCTAGTTTCTGTTTCTGATATTTCATTGTTGGTTTAAAAAATGCCATTGATTTCTGAATATTGAGTTTGTATCCTGCTATTTTGCCAGATTCACTTATTATGTCAAGTAGTTTGGGGGTTTTGTTTGTTTGTTTGTTTGTTTGTTTGTTTTGGTGGACACCGTAGTGTTTTCTAGGTATACTATCATATTGTCTGCAAATAATAACAGTTTTTACTTCCTGCTTTCCAATTTGGTTGCATTTTATTTCTCTTTCTTGTCTGATCACTATGGCTAGAAATTCCAATATGTGGAAGAAGAGTGATGAGAATGGAAATCCTTGTGTTTTTCCTAATCTTAAGGGGAAAGCTTTTTTTTTGCCCATTGAGTATGATGTTAGCTGTAGGTTTTTCATATATGGTTTTTATTATGTTGAGGTATGCTCCCTCTATTCCAAATTTGCTGAGTGTTTTTATCATAAATGGGTGCTGGATTTTATCAAGTGCTTTTTCAGCACCTACCAATATATTCATGTGATTTTTGTACCTCATTGTTTTATGGGATGTATTATATTTATTGATTTTCAAATATTGTACCATCCTTGAATCTTTTCAATATATTTCTGAATCCAGATTGCCAGTATTTTGTTCAGGATTTTAGCATCTATGTTCATCAGAGATATTGGCTTGTATGTTTCTCTTGGTTATGTCTTTGGAATTAGAATGATACTGGTCTCATAAAAAGAGTTTTGGAGTCTTCCTTCTTGTTGAATTTTTGGGAATAGTTTCAGAAGGAGTTAGTCCTTTCCCAAATGTTTGGTAAAATTCACCTGTGAAGCCATTTGGTCCAGAGCACTTGTATGCTGGTTTTTTTTTTTTTTTTTTTTTTTTATTACTGCTTCAATTTCACTAGTTGTTATCAGTCTGTTCAGGCTTTCTGGTTCTTCTTGGTTCCATTTTGGCAGATTGTATGTTCCTAGAAATTTGTCCATTTCCCTCAGGTTATCAAATTTCTTGGCATATAGTTGTTTACAGTAATTTCTAACGATCCTTTGTATTTCTGTGGTATCAGTTGTAACTTCTCTTTCATTTCTGATTTTATTTATTTCAGCCCTCTCTCTTTTTTTCTTGATCAGTCTGATTAAAGGTCTGTTGATTTTGTTTATCTTTTCAAAGAACCAACTCCTGGATTTATTGATCCTTTGAATTGTTCTTTTAGTCTCTATGTCATTTAATTCTTCTCTGATCTTATTTCTTTCCTTCTACTCACTCTGGGCTTTATTTGTTGTTGTTACACCAGTTTTTGTAGACATAGGTTTAGGATGTTTATTTGGGATTTTTCTATCTTCTTTAGGTAGACTTGTATTGCTGTGAACTTTCCTCTTAGGACTGCCTCACTGTGTCCCATGAGTTTAGGGCTGTTGTATATTCATTTTCATTTGTTTCCAGAAACTTTTTGACTTATTCCTTGATCTCATTGTTTTCCCATTCATTGTTTAATAACATATTCAGTCCCCATGGATTTGATTGCTTTTAAGTTTTTTCCTTGAGGTTGCTTTCTCATTTGAAGCCATTGTGATCTGAGAAAATGCTTGATATGATTTCAATTTTCTTAAATTTTTTGAGGCTTGTTTTGTGTGCTATTATGTGGTCTATATCTGAAAATCTTTCATGTGCATTTGAAAAGAATATGTATTTTGCTTCTTTCAGGTGAAAGGTTCTGTATATATCAGTTAAGTCCATTTGATGTAGAGTATCATTCAGTTCCATAATATCCTTGTTGATTCTTTGTTTGGAAGATCTATCCATTTTTGACAGTGGGATGTTAAAATCCCTTATTATACTGTGTTGTTGTCAATATCTTTTTGAAGTCCTCCAAAATTTTCTTTATATATTTAGGTGCTCCTATGTTTGCTGCATATATATTTACAAGGGATATATCTTGCTGTTGGACTGATTCTTTAAGTATTATATAGTGACCTGCTTTGTCCTTTATTATGGCTTTTGTTCTGAAGTCTATTTTGCCTGATCTAAGTATTGCTACCCCAACTTTCTTTTCATATCTGTTTGCTTGAAATATTTTTTTCCATCCCTTCATTTCAACCTGTGTAGGTCTTTTGTTCTGAGTTGGGTCTCTTGTAGATAGCATATATGCTGGTCATGTTTTCTTATCCATTCAGCTACCCTACGTCTTTTGACTGGAACATTTAATCCATTTATATTTAAGGTTATTATTGATAGGTACTTATTCATTGCTATTTTTCCATACCTGTGTTTCTCTCTCCCTTTATGTCTCTCTATCTCTCTGTTTCTCTGTCTCTCCTTCTCTCTCCCTCCCTCCCTCTCTGGCTCTCTTTCTTTCTTATTCTTTTTATAGCAGTCCCTTTAGCATTTATTACAGTACTGGCTTAGTGGAGAGGTACTCTTTTAGCTTTCTTTTGTCTGGGAAGCTCTCTGTTTCACCATCCATTTTACATGAGAGCTTTGCTGGATAGAGTAGTCTTCGCTGTAGATCCTTGCTTTTCATTACCTGGACTATTTCATGCTAATTCCTTCTGGCTTGTAGTGTTTCAGTTGAGAAACCTGCTGATAGCCTAACTGGAGCTCCCCTTTCATGTTCCTTGTAGTTTATCCTTTGCTACCTTTAAGATTCTTTCCTTGTCTTTAACACTCGATATTTTAATTATGATGCATCTTGGAGTAGGCCTTTTGGGTTCCTCTTGATTGGAACTCTCAGTGCTTCCTGAAGTTGCATGACTTTTTCCCTCACCAAGTTAAGGAAATTTTCTGTTATTATTTTTTCAAACAGGTTTTCTATCCCTTGCTCCATTTCTTCATCTTCTGATATTACTACTACATGAATGTTGTTACGTTTTATGTTGTCCTGAAGTTCACTTAAAGTATCCTTTGTTCTTTTTGAGTCTTTTTTTGTTTTGTTCTCTGCCTGAGTATTTCTTTCTACCATGTCTTCTAGCTTACTGATTTTGTGCTCTGCATCATCTAGCCTGATTTTAATTCCTTCTAGTGTATTTTTCATTTCAGACATTGTATTCTTCATTTCTTCATGGTTTATGATCATCATTTCTATTCTTTTCCATGCTGCTATAGTTCCCACTCAGGTCTTTGTAGTTGTCACTGAGTTCCTTAAGCACCCTTATAACCATTATTTTGAATTTTTGTCTGATAGATTGCTTGCCTCAATTTCATTTAGCTCTTTAACTAGAGATTCCTCCATTCTTTTTGATTGGGGGTCCTTCCTTTGTCTCTCCATTTTAGATGACTATTTTTGTTTGTTTCTATGTCTCAGGTTGCTTTGCTTTGCCTACCTGTCTTTGTGGGGTGGACTCCTATGGTTGGAGTTCTGTGGACTCAGTGGTGTGGTCTCTTTTATCTCCTCATCTGGATGCTCTAAGTTGCCATTTATTCAGTTTGTGTGAGTTCTCTTGTTGTATTTGGGCTTTGCTTACTGGTGGCTCATTCATCAGTGTGTTCCCTGCTCCAGCTGGCTGACTGGGAGTCACCACTCCCACCATGTCTTGTATGTTGTTATATGGGTGTTATTTAACAAAGCAATATTACCAGGAAACCAAGCCCACACCAGCAAAAATACCCTTCTACTACATCAGCAATATCAACAGCAATTGAGCAAAGTTTAATACAGGTAGAGAGAGATAAAGAATATTATAAGACAAAGGGAGTATGAGATGACTAAAGGAGAGATAAATGATTTTGAGTGGGAAATAGGAGGAGAAATAATAAGAGTAGGGAATAGAAATGAGGTGAAGAAAGGGAGAGAATAAGATTTAAAATGTAAGTAAAACAGGAAAGGGCAATGACAAAATGGAGTAAGAAAAGGGGAGAGTATATTGTGAGGTTTGAAATAAAATTAAAAAGGAATTGAACCAAAGGGAACAAAAATTACAGAAAAACCACAGCAGGATCAATAACAACAATAGCTAAGCAAAGATTAATAAAGGTGGAAAGGGAATAAGAATATTATACAAAAGAGAAAGGAGAATATGAGATGTCTCCAGAAAAGAAACATTTTGAGATGATAGGGTAAGGAAAACTAACAAGAATAAGATATAGAATCCAGGTTAAGAAAGGGGAAAATATTAAAATAAAATTCCTAACTCAAATGAGCAAGGGCAGAGGGGAGGCAAAATGAAGTTAGACAGGGGGAGAGCTACCTACGAGATTTGAAGTACAAAAAAGTGAAAAAATAGGAATACCATGATAGAACTCCGATAACTGTAATATCCATGCCCAACAAGCCACAATTTATAAAGGTGTGATGGGAGTAATAATATAAGAAGGAGAAAAAGAATGTGAGCTGATTAAAGGAAGGAAAAATGCTTTTTAGAAGGTGGAGGAGACATACTAAGAGTAAGGAATAGGAAGAAGGCATAGCATGGGAGAAAATAAAACTTACAAGAAAAATAAGAAAGGTCAAGAGGAAGGCAAAATGGAGTAAGACAAGGGAAAGGTGCAATGTGAGATTTGAAATAACAATAAAATGAAAAATATTGTATAATCTGAATAAAAAGAATAAAAAATAAAATACTGAGAGTTGTGAATTACTTAGAATACAATTGAAGCGAAAGAAGAATAGAAAGAAGAAATATTAATTTCTTCTTTGAGAAGAAATTAATGGCTATGTGAAAGGAAGAAAAGGAAAGAATGCAAATTCTGAAAAAGAGTGAGATGCAAATTTGCCTCAGCTATTTGGTGTTCCCCTTCTGACTTCTGTTTCTGGATCCATCTCTATAAGCTCAAGGTCCCAGGGTGGGTTGTTGAACCTCTGGTATTGCCTTCACCTGCCTCTAGAGGGAGCTTCTGTTGCGATTGGGTAGTGGGGCCTCTAGGTCTCCCCTGAGAGGCACTGTTCAGTCTTCTGGGTAAACTGTGGGTGTATTCTCCCTACACCTGCACCACTTGTCTTGGTCTGTCCCAGCTTATTTCCAATAATCTAGTTTCTGATTAAATAGCTGTCTGTTTCACAGGGTGGGAGCAATCTGTGTAAGAGGGTCAGCTCTCTCCTGCTTGGTGTAGATGGCAGTGTTGTCTGTGAGCTGAGGCTGAGTGGGGCCCTAATTCCTTCTTGCTGCACCGCTTTCTGATCTCCCTGCTTTGCTGGCCTCAGTGAAATAGGGCCCTAAGAACCAGTGTATTTTTTTCTCCTTGTGAGTTCAAAATGTGCCCTATAGGCATTCCTCTTGCTGTCTATTGCAGAAATGCACCCTACTGGGTTTTTGAGCCTGCCCAAACAGTTTTGCAAATCTTCCCTGCTCTTGCATGAGGTGGGGACTTGTTACAGAACAAACAAGAACGTCCCCCTGGGACGATATACTATTATTGAAAGAAGCCCCCAGGTCCGTTATGTCTGCCGCCAGAGGAAAGACGTCTCTCAATGCCAGAGATTCATGAAAAGGAAAGGAAATGTTTATTTAATGCTATACAAACTTAAAGTAGTGACCTAATGTCTTCATCAAAAATCCTAAAGTCCCTTAAAACACCCACAAACACACACAGTCCTTCCTTCCTTCCCCCTTTGCCCAGTCCAGAGTACCATATCTCAGGAAAGGAAATAGAAGTCCATGGCTCAGGCAGTCCTCTGGTTATTCCCAGTTAGTACTCCATCTCAACTGGGAGACTTCCCTGGGTTCCTGGCACCCTCAGTTGTGTCGCCGGGATCTCTGCTAAAACCAGGTAGTGGTTCCCCCTTCTAAAGCTGCAGGGGGCAAAGCCACATGGTCCTCTCTCCCAGGGCCACGGGAGTCCCCACTCAGCCAAAACCTCGTGCTTCTCCCCCTGCACAATGGCTGCAAGGGCGGGTGGTCGCCACTCGCCAAAGCTGAGTGGTGGTTCTCTGCTAAAGCAGCATGGTGATTCTCTCTTGCAGGGCTGTGGGAGTCTTCACTCTGCTAAAGCTGCGTGGTTCTCTCCTCAATGGCTGCCATGTCTGGGTTTAAATCCCTGCGCCAATCTTCCTCTGCAGCCCCATTTCTGACTCCTCCTACACTTGGGCACACCTGCCCTCAATCTGCTGTCTTCTCCAGCTTTTCTGGTCACCATTGTGGGTCTGGGCAGGTGTGACCCCAATGTCATGGAGCCAATCTTCTCCGAGCTCCCACACAGGCGCTTAACTCAGGGGACCTGCCCCCCAGTTACATCTTGGTGGGGTAGTTACTTCCATTCCCCTGGCTCAGAGCATGGCCACAGCTATTTAACATATCCAAGCGACCAGCCAAAGGCTATAGATATGTTAAATGACCACACCAGAGGTTAGCTACAAGGCTGTTGCAATGCGAAACAGCTCTCAAAGGCCCTGCTCCACTTGTCCCTTCCCCCAACCCACACCTGGGGGGGGGGGTGAAGACATCTTAAAATCTCCTGGATACCTTAAGTTCCGGACCCCATTTCAAATGCCCATTTGGGGTCCCCCCTCTTGGCTGCACCCTGTAACAGGCTGGGTGCAACCATCCCTTCTGGAAGGTTCCACTAGGGAATGGGGGTGCTGTCTGGCTTTAAATAATTGCAGGTGCACTGTTCCCAGCCCATTGGTCTCACAGCATACAGAGGCCTGACCTCTCCACACTGTACAGCAGAAATCCCCTCATTTTGCACCTTTTTGATCAATCTTCCCAGCTGCACTGAGTCAGAGCAAACTGAGCCCTCAGCCCTTGCCCTTTACTGGCATGCTTCAGATCCCCCTTTTTAAAAAGCCTCTCTGGGCACTCCCACTGCAGCACTGTGTCACTGACCGGCTTTCCATATAACCACCTTTCCAAAAAGTAAGAGTCTATCATAGTCACAGCTGGCCATGTGGCCCACCTCCTCCAACAGACCCAGGTGCAGATAGCATCTCTTTCATTCTCCCCTTTGGTGTTTGCTGCTGCCAGTATGGGTGTGCTGTTCTGTGTGTGTGTGTGTGTGTGTGTGTGTGTGTGTGTGTAGTCTGGACCTCCATATCTAAGTCCCTTCTGGCCTAGGTCTGGGGATTCCCTGCCCTTCCAGGGCAGGGAGCCATTATGCTGTGATATCTGACCAGGCTCTCTGCTATTCAGGCTCTGTGGCTGCAGGCATTGTGGCTACAAGTGCCACACCTGGGATATTTCCCCTTCTACCTGTAAAATCTCTTTACCACCTGTTGTGAAGAGTCTTTTGTACTCTTGTCTTTCAAACTTTGTATCAGCTAAGATTCTGTTGAATGTTCAGTTTATTTTTTGGAAGATCAGACAAATGCCTGAGTTGGGTGCAAGAGCAAGTGGACTCGGCATCTACCTACTTGGCTGCCATCCTCTCTCCCTCTATTTGCTAATATTTTATTAAGGACTTTTGCATCTAATATATACACAAGAGATATTTCTCTTTATTTGAATTTGGTATCAGAGTAATAATACCTTTATAAAATTAATTTGGAAGTGCTGCCTCCTCCCCTATTTTCTAGAAGAGATTGTATGGAATTGTTGTTAATTCCTCTTTAAACATTTGCTATAATTCTCCATTGAAACCAAGTGGGTCTGGACGTTTCTTTTAGGGGGAATTTTTAAATAATGAATTCAATTAACTATTAAATTATAGTGTTATTCAAATTATTTGATTTGGGTGAGCTGAGTTAGATTGTGCTTTTTGTGTTCTACTTCATGTATTTGTCAAAATTATGCATTTAGACCTGTTCATATCACTCCCTTTTTACACTTTCAAGGTCTGTAGGTTTTGTAGCCATATCCCTCATTTCACTTCTGTTATTAGCAATTTATGTTCTCTCTTCTTTATAAGCCTTCCTGGAGTTTTTTAATTTTATTGATTTTTTAAAAAAACCTCTTTGTTTCATTGATTTTCTCTATTCTCTGTTTTCAATTTAACTGATTTCTGCATTTATCTTTATTCTCTTCCATATGTTTCTTACACTGGCTTTCTTTCTTTTTTTTTCTTTTCTTTTTCTAAGTACTTGAGGACCAATATTATATTATGGATTTGATATTGTTCCTCTTTTCTAATGTATGCATTTAGTGCTATAAAATTCTCTCTTAGCGCTGCCTTTACCTGTGTCCTGCAAATCTTGGTATGTTATAATTTTATTTCCATTAATTTCAATGTATTTGTTTATTTACTTTGTGACTTCCTCTTTGATACATAGATTATTCAGAAATGTGCTGTTTATTTTCTAAGTGTTTGGAGAACTTCTGGTTTTCTCTTTGTTATTTATTTCTATTTTGGTTCCATTATAGTTAAAGAATACACTCCACATGATTCAACTTTTTAAATATGTTCAGGTTTTGTGACCCAGGGTGTTCTATATTTTTTGGTGGAGTGTTCTATAAATTTTGAGTATGTATCTTTGTCTAGTTTTTAATTTTAATGTTTGCTTTAGGTATTACTTTACATGTGCATAACATCTCAAGTCTACTGGTATCATAAAAAACAGTACAAGTTAAATATAAAACCTTATCATGAATTTCAATTCAAGAGAACAATGTAGGAGAATGTTGACGTCACCTCTTCCCATGGACATACCAAAGCTACACCTACGTAAGTAACAATTTCCTCTGAAAAACAAAACAAAACAAAAAAACTAGCTGAGCTACTTTACGCTTTGTATAAACAGGAAAAAACACACATCAATGAGGGTAGGAGATGCTGAAATAAAATACCACTCTAAATGCCATCCACAGCACAGCAACCCACAATAAGGGGGAAACTAACAACTCCAAACTCTCCCTGAGGAGCCAAGGCATTGAATCCCACATCTGACACCCCAACTTTTAAGACTTTCACCCAGGAGAGATACTCCCAAAACATCTAGTTTTGAAAGCCAAAGGCTCTTGTGTCCACAAGATTCAAAAGCCTATGGCAAAGTGAGAAACAGTTATTGAAGGGCTCACATGAAAACTAACACACCCCAGGGCCCAGAACTCAGCACAGAAGCTGCCAACTGAAAAGCAGCCATACTTTTTGTGAAAGAGGCTTACTGTATATGCTTACCTTAAAGTATTGGTATGAGTGGCAACCATCTAACTCAACACACATCCAGTTATCTACTAAAATACTCTTCAAAGACAAAGGTCAGTAGTTTCCATATTTGCACTCCCCCTTTTCCTCATTCCAGTTCACTGATATATCTTATAAAGGAACTTGCATACTTATCAGGTGCCCTAATTATTACCATCTGCTGCTGAGGGTACCTCTAAAATATTAGACTTTGAAAGTGACTAGAGTAGCTTATGCTCACAGTTACCACAGGACTCTAACAGAGAAAGAGTTATTCACTGGCCTCCAAGCCCAAAGCACAGCTAGAGGCAACAGACTAAGGTACCTAGTCTGTCTGTAAAAGATACTTTTTAGCTTATCTTCATAGCTGCAGCCTGGGAGGTAGGCTACTAAATAAACACAAATTTAAATGTGTTTTGACTACATTCCTCTGTGGAGACCTTGGAGGGCAGGTGCTATATTCATGTTCTACATCTGAGGTGTCCACAGTGCTGGTATGTCCCAGAAGATAGCTTCTATATGCACCTGGTAACCTCAGTTTGTACAAGCATCTGATGCCCTGGTTTTGTGCTTATTGACCACGATGTGCCCTTTGATTGACTAATTTGGATGGGGAGGTCTTTCTGTTCATGGGTCCCAATGGACTATAACAAACAAGGATACAATTTGTGGCCAGCTATCATCCTCAAGGCACAGAGATACAAAGCACCCCTAGTCTCTCTGAGAAGGAGGCTTACCTTGTAGATTTTGGCTGGTAAGGCTTCTGGATTGGCATACTTCTGGTAGTCCACTGAGGTGCTCTTTGGATGGAAGCCAGTGGGAAATTTTTTTGCATTCTTTTTCTGTCTTGCTTCACATTACTGGTATTTGTAAATGAGGTCTAACACCTTGTCTTCATAGCTGTAGCCAGGAGAGCAAGATTCTAATTAAACACATATCTATGGGCTAACTACAATCCTCTGATGAGACAAGGAAGTCTGGTGGGTACCATCTTTGTGCTCTCCTTCTGCCTCAGTCAAAGTCATTAGTGTCTCCTAGAAAAGAGCTTGTGTGCATGTTCGGTACTTCAGCTTTTGTGTTTGCCACCCTATATAGTTTGTATCTAATGGCCAACAGGGTTTGTTTTTATAGGTTTAATAGTAACAGAATTTAACTGACTATTACCATAGGGCTCAAGTGAGACAGAGTAGACAGAAAAAAAGAAAACTATCAGTCTTCCCCTCAAATAAATATATTTGAATAGTGTAAAATACATTGTCTGAATGTCTTATTTCCAATCAACCTGAATCTGAGTGCTGACTGAGATCCTTCTCTTTGAGATACTGACAAGTCCTGGCACAGTCTGAACTATTGGGAGCCATTGAAAATAAAGTAGGCTGATGAGGCAATCACAAACATTTGAGACACAACCATGAGTTTAGGACAAAGTTGAATGATTAGGTTTATCTCTACATGAGGCCACTTCTTTAAAACTAGGAGAGAGGGCTGTTTTATTTCATGCACAGAAACCAAAGACAAGTTAAATTAAGACACAAAGGAATATATTCCAAACAATATAACAAAATAAATCCTCATAAGAAAAAGACTTTTTGGAAAGGAGATAAGTGAGTTGGCTGACAAAATAATGGCCCAAAGAATACACACTGAGCTCGGAAAAAGAGTGGAAGAATAAAGTGAAAATTTCAACAAAGAGAGAGAATATATAAGAAAGTATCAACTAGAAGTCACAAAGACAAATAATTCAATAATTGAACTGAAAAATAAAATGGAAGCGAACATTAACAACTAGATGAAGAAGAAAGAATCAGTGAATTCAAATACAGGACAGTGGAACCCATCCAATCAGAGCAGCTAAAAAAAAAAAAAAGAATGAATAAGAGTAAGGATAGCTTAAGGTATTCGTGGAACACTATAAAGTATACCATTGTTCACCTTATAGGGATACCAGAAAGAGAAAATTCAGAGAAAGGGATGAAAACATATTTGAAAAAATAATGGCTGAAAAGTTTTTTTTAACTTGGGGAAGAAAAGATACATCCAGATCACAGAAGGCCAGACAGTACCAAATGCAGTGAATCAATAATAACCTACACTAAGACATGTTATAATTAAAGTGTTTAAGTTAAAGACAAGAAGAGAATCTTAAAATCAACAAGAGAAAAACAATTTGTTATGTAGAAGGGAACCTTTATAACACTATCAGAAGACTTTTTCATCAGAAATTTTACAGGCCAGAAAGGAGTGGCACAATATATAGGAAGTGGTGGGGAAAATTCCAACCAAGAAAACCTACCCAGAAAACTTGTTTTTTCAGAAATGAAGGAGAGATAAAGAATTTTCCAAACATGCTGACACCAAAGGAATGCATCACCACTAGTGTGAACTTACAAGAAATAATAAAGTACGAGAGAGGACCTCTGAAAAAAAACCCAGATTTTATTTATAAAAACTTGTGTATTTATTCTTACATATTTTAACCCCAGTCACCTTAAAAGCACTCTCCATTTGATGCCGTACACCTATTGAAACATTTCTTCCACTGCTCATAACAGTTTTTGAACTTTTTGATTTTGATGCCTTTTAGTGTTTCTGTCATTTGTTTCACCTCTTCTACATCAGCAAAACTCCTCCTTTTGAGGACATTTTTCATTTGGGGAAACAAAAAAAGGGGTTGCTCTGAATGAGACTGGGCACACAGGGAGGGTGGGGCATCGGTGTCATGCCATTTTTGGTCAAAAACTGCTGAACACTCAGTGCAGCATGGGCAGGTGCACTCATAAGTTACCCATCTTGAAGAGGACAAAAGAACTGAAAGCATCTTCAAAAAATTCACTAAAGATGAACACAGCCTCTCACAATGATGCCAGCTGGTACATTGATACAGAAGGGTTCTTAAGACATTCACCTAGCAGGAGAAGCCTATACTACTAGGGGCCCACCCTTCAGAAGATAATTCTCATTATTTCAGGATCTCCCCTCATATCTTTTCTCAGCTGAAATAAAAGAGTGTTAATTTATAAAGGAAAACATTTGGAAGTATAAATCTAATTGGTAAAGGTAAATACATAGTAAAATTCAAAATTACTAGTATATAGGTGGTGAGATAAACATTTATAAAGCTAGTGTGAAAGTTAGACAAAAATAGTAAAAATATAACATTTTGTTCATGGAGAAACAACAAAGTTAAATTATAACATCAAAAATGTAATTCATGAAGAGAGAATAAAAATTTAGAGCTTTAAAATGTATTCAAAATTAAGTTTTTATCAACATAATCTGTTATAAGTATAAATTGTTTATGTAAGCCTCATTGTAACCACAAAGACAAAAATACAGAAGATACAAAATATAAAGGGAAAGTAATATAAGCATATCACTACCAAAATCATCAAATTACAAATGAAAAGAGAAACAGATAAAAGGAAACGAGAAAGTATAAAAATGCCAATAGCAATTAATACAATGGCAATAAGTTCATTACTATCACTAATTACTTTAACTAAGTGAACTGAATTCTCCAATCAAAAGACATAAAGTGGCTGAATGGATAAAAAAAAGACCCAAATATATGCTACCTAAAAGAGACTTCCTTCGGATGTAAGGATACACAAAGGTTTAAAATGAAATGATGGAAAGAGAAAAGCAAAATAAAGCTGAGGTAGCTATACATATATAAGAAAAATAAACATTCATACAAAGTCTGTAGCAAGAGGTATAAAGATCATTACATAATGATAAAGAGAACAATCCAACAAGAGGATATAACATTTCTAAATATTTATGCACTTAATATAGGAGCACCTAAATATATAAAGCAAATATTAAGAGACAGAGAAATAGCAATACAATAGTATGGGACATTAATACACCACTTACATTAATGGATAGATCATGCAGACAGAAGATCAATAAGGAAATATTGCACTTGAAGGACCATGTGAATTCACAGATATATACAGAACACTCAATGCAGAAGTAACAGAATACACATTCTTTTCAAGTACACCTGGAACACTCTCCAGGATAAATCATTTTTTAGGCCACAAAACAAGCCTTAACAAATTTAAGGTTGAAATAGTATCAGTCATCTTTCAAACCACAATGGTATGACACTAGAAATCAATGACAGGAAAAAACCTGGAAAATTAGCATATGTAGATATTAAACAAAGTGCTACTGAATAGCCAATGAGTCAAATGAGAAATTTAAAAGACTGTTGAGATATGAAAATGGAACTATAACATATCAAAATTGATGATATGCAGCAAAGCAGTTGTAAGAGGCATTTCATAACCATAAATGCCAACATCATCAACAAACAAGGAAGTTTCTGGTTCAAGATAATGATGTAGGAAGATTCTAAATTCACCTCCTCCCACAGACAAAATTAATCTACAACTTTATATGGAACAATTTTCTCTTGGAAAAAACCTAATAACTGGAGAAGCAGCCCCCTCACATTGGGAAAATGAGGGAAATCACGTTGAAGTGGGTAGGAAAGGCTGAGACACAATCCCACCCTCAGCATGGTATCCCACAAAACCTGCAGCTTCTCTGTGAAAAGGAAATAAATAGTACCTCATAGCACGTATGCCCAATTTTAAGGCTGGTACCTGAGAGATGAGCCTTTATAATATCCAGTTTTGAAGAGCAACGGGACTTGTACCTATGAGACCCTCAGTGTTGTGGCAAAGTGAGAAATGGTTCTTAAGAGGCTCACATGCAGATTCACTCACTCCAGAGCTTAACACAAAGGCAGCTTTTTATATAGTACCCAGAATATATGTGAAAATACTAATTTGTTCACTTTAAAGCATTGGGCTGGAAGGTAGGGGACTCCGAGACAGAGGGTGGTAGGTGCCATTTTTCTGCGCTCTCTCTGCCTTGCTACAACCAATAGGCATCATCTTTTTTTCTCTTTATCATTTTGGGCGGGTTCCATCTTTATAGTCCATCTAGTAGATGTCATCCATCTTCTGATCTCTCCCTCTACCTTGTTGAAGCTAGCAGACAGTATCTTTTAAAAATTTCTATTCTTGTTTTATACTTTTCTTTTCTTTTTCTAAAAGTTTTTCTTTCTTTCTTTTTTAATCTTCACCTAAAGATACATTTATCAATTTTAGAGAAAGGGGAAGGGAGAGAGAGACAGAGAGAAATGGAGATATGAGAAACATGGATATCAGAAACATTGATGAGTTGCTTCACATAAGGGCTCAGACCAGGGATTGAACCTGCGACCTAAGTATGTGTCCTGACCGGGAATCAAACCCACAACATTTTGGTGTACAGGACAACACCCCAACCAGCTGAGCAACCCAGCCAGGGCACTTTTGTTTTCTGTTGTTTCTTTTCTTCTTTTTATAGCAAGTGCCATTTTGCATTCCTCTGCTGCCTTATTCCAGCCAGTGGGTGCCATCTTTGTGGTCTCCTCCTGCTACCAATATCTTCCAGAGGGGAACATCTACAAACCTTTAGTGTCTTGGTTTTTATGTCTGGTGACCACATTTTTACAGCTGGCACTCAGGGACTGCCCATTGATAGCTGGACTCTGCTGGCCAAGGTGATTTGCATATTTGGTCCATAGGACTGTAATAATCATAAAGTCACTTTTTGCTTGGAATACTACTACTATGAGCACTGCACAGACAGCTGACTTACACATATCCCAGACATTCTCAGAAAGGCATATTTTCTTCTTCAGGGGATTTGATTTTAGGAGAAGGTTTCTGATCTGGCACAACTATAAGGGACTGTAGAGGTGCTGTCACAAAACAGAAGTCAGTGGATAAAATCTTTGTGCTGTCTCTCTGCCTCGTTATAGCTACCTCATTGGTATCTTCCAGAAAGGAGTTTATGCTCTTGACTGGTGCCTTGATTTTTTCAGCTGCCAGGGAACACCTCCATATCACCTCTTGCTCTGGTAACCAGCTGTGCTTATACTCGCAAGTCCCATATGATTGTAACCACATGTGAAAGTGTATGAACAGCTACCATTTGCAAGGCACAACAAGAGGCACCAGACCAAGAAGCTCAGTCTTTCTGTGAAAGGGATCTATTAGCTTATCATCATAGCTGCAGCCAGAAGGACAGTACTTTAAGTAAGTGCACAACTAGGGGCTGACTGTGAACCTTTCCTCAGACCTCAGAGGATGAACACTATCTTTGAGCTCTCCCTCTGTCATGCTCCAGACTGCAAGCATCTCTTGAGGCAAGCAATTGTGTTTGGTGTCTCAGTTTTTTGGTTTGTTTTTTTTTTATGTACAGTGCCCTGGTTTTTGTGGCTGCCACCAGTGGGATACCCCTTGATTATCTGTCTCTGCTGGTCAGAGGACCTTGTGTTCTTAATCTCACAAGACTGTAACAAACTGAGAGACAGTTCTTGACAGGCTAGCATACCAAGGGCTCTTCACAGGTAGT
This sequence comes from Phyllostomus discolor, assembly GCF_004126475.2. NCBI lineage: Eukaryota > Metazoa > Chordata > Mammalia > Chiroptera > Phyllostomidae > Phyllostomus > Phyllostomus discolor. The sequence continues at coordinate 36,867,713 of NC_050198.1, read as the reverse complement.
AGATTGAAATATATCCCCAGCCTTTCTGTGAAAGAAGCATAATTTTTTGTCCTGGTGCTTTGGTCTAGGGGCAGACTTCAGGTTTGGCACACATCTAGAGGCTATGGAAGTGCCTTGAAGAAACACAGGCCAGAGGTTCCCATCTTTATTTTCTCCTTTGTTTCATGACAAGTCATTGGTATCTCCCACAAAGGCAGTTATATACTCATCTGGAGACCTGGATTTGCAACTATTGTCCAGGGGAAAACTCTAGATTACCTGGCTCTGGTGGCCAGCAAAGCTTATCCTTGTAGTCTCAGAGAGCTGTTTATACTTTCAATCTGTAAAAACTGCTGTCCAAGGGTCTGGTTTCCACTTAAACTGAATGAAGGAACTGAGATCCTCCCCTTTGAGACACAGATTTGTACTTGCACACCCTCAACTACTGGAAACTATTAAAAATAAAATATGTTTCTTGAATAATCACAAAGGTTTGAGCAATAATGAAGAACTAGATTATTTAAAATTATATATGGTTCATTGTCTGCAGAAGGCCAACCTATCAAGACTGGGAGAAGTGGCTGTTTTATCTAACAATTACAAATGTACATGGAGAGTGAAGCAAGAGGAAGAGAGGAATGTGTTCCAAACAAAAGAATAAGATAAAATCATAAAAATTTAATGAAATGGAGATAAGTAGTTTACCTGAGAGCATTCAAAATAATGTTCATAAATATATTCAGAAGAAGGAAGAACACAGTGAGAACTTCAACCAAGATAAAATATATGAAAGGAAGAAACAGAAGGCACAGGGGCAAAGGATACAGAAAATTAACTGGAAAGTACACTAGAGCAGTTCAACATTAGACTAGCTAAAACATAATAATGGATCAATGAACAGACATGTGAAAAAATGCTCAATGTCACTAATCATCAGAGAGATGCAAATTAAAACCACAGTGAAATATTACCTCTCACCTGTCACAATGGTGGAATAGCTATCATCAGTAACTCAGCCAGCAAGATCTGTGAGGACATGGAGAAAAGGGAATACTTGTGCACTGTTGGTGGGAATGCAGACTGGTGCAGCCACTGTAAAACACAGTATGGAATTTCCTCAAAAAATTAAAAACTGAACTTCCTTTTGACCCGGTAATTCCACTGCTGGGATTATACCCTAAGAATCCTGAAACACCAGTTCAAAGAACCTATTAACCTTAATGTTCATAGCAGCACAATTTACAATAGTCAAGTTCTGGAAACAGCCTAAGTGCCCAGGGGTAGATGAGTGCATCAAAAAATTGTGGTATATTTACACAATGGAATACTGTGTGGCTATAAAAAGAAGAAAATTTTACATTTTGTGACAGTGTGAATGGATCTGGAGATTATATATATATATTTATATATATTACACATTATATATAATCTGATTATAATATATAATCAGATATCTATAATCAGACTACATATAATATATAGCATATAATAGATAATATATTATATATCACATTATATTATGTTATATATTAATACATTATATATAATATGTATTATATATAATTAGTCCTTCTTAAAAGAAACTTCCTCTTTTTCTCTATAAAATAATTTCCTCTAAGTTTTAATAAGTTTGTGTGTGACTCATCATGACTGCATGTTCTCAATTGCAATTCTCTCTCTTTTCCTGAATAAACTCTCTTTATTGGAGGAATATCTGGCTGACCTTTTCATTCAGGTAAATATATTTAGTGGCTCATAAGGGGATCTGGATTGTCCATCCCAATAACTCTAGGACTGGAAAAAAAAAAAACAGGTGAGGTGTCCATGGGGTCCCTCTAGCTTGCCCTTTTTCTTGCCCACCCAACAGTTTAAAGGAAAAGTTTTTTTCTGGATCGAAGATCCTTCTCTTTTTGTATTCTGAAGCTCTCCAGGATTTATTAAGGGTCTTTTCAGAGTCATCCTGCTTTTCTTTTATAGGCTCTGTTTGTCTGTGAGTACTTAATATGACACTTTATTCTGACTCCTTCAGGATGAGACTGTTTTCTTGAGAACAGTCCTTCAGGCTGATTCCCTTGGAACAAAATTGTCTCTACTAAGCCCTGGCTGGCATAGCTCAGTGGATTGAGCATGGGCTGTGAACCAAAGTGTCGCAGGTTCGATTCCCAGTCAGGGTACATGCCTGGGTTGCCAGCCATGTCCCCAGTGGGGGCCACGTGAGAGGCAACTACACATTGATGTTTCTCTTGCTCTCTCTCTCCCTCCCTTCCCTCTCTAAAAGTAAATAAATAAAATCTTTAAAAAAATTGTTTCTACTGAATGTGGCTGCTTTTAGTTTAGTACTAGACCAGACTGTCTCATTTCAAATACTGTTCTAACTTGGACTGACTGGTATTTAGCTTCCAAGATGCTTGGGCTATTTAAACTGTTTAAGCTATTTACGCTGCCTGACTTGTTTAGGCTTTTTTGGAAGTTTGCTTTGGAGAAAAGCCTCTGAAAATGGGGTGTCAGTTATCTAAATACTTTCAGGGTGCCTCCCCTGCAAAGACACTGGCCAATTTTATGTTAGGAGCTACGATCAATCTCCATGACTCTATCTAACTAAATGTATTTATTTGACCAAAGGTAGTTCAGAATACCAATGCCATATAGGGAACCTATATGATCACCATACTTAGCTTTTTAAAAATTGAATGGGACAATCATGGCTTCAGAACTGGCAAAACTAAATGAAACACATATTTTGATTGGTATTTTGAGGCTTCCAAACATTGCCAGGACTCTGTTGTCTCTTTGCAAAGTAAAGTTTTAAGATTAACTGAGGCAAATAAACATTTAAAGAAAGAGAAGATGTCTTCCAAAGCCTTGTGCTTTTTGCCTCTGGAACCATCTTACCCCTTTTTCCTGGCTTCTTTGTCTTTAGATCCACATCCAGTGACATCTTCTGTGTCTCTATCAGCTTCTTTTACTCTGGCCCTGCTTCTTCTGTCATCCTTCCCCTCCTCTGAATCTTTTTCAACTCCCTCCTTCTCTGAACTTATCAGTACCTGCATTTTTACACTTCAGCCTTCTGAGTATCCTAATACACCTTAAATTTCTTATGTTTCCTGGACAAGGGCCAAATTGTGAGGCACATGAAGAGTTTCCTAAAGTAAGTTAGGATCCTCACAGATTTTCTGAGGCATTAATATAGTTATCCAAATCTATAAACCTGGTTTATCAGCTTTATGTCAGTCTACAGTCTTGTTAGTGAGGTTCAGGCTGGACATTGGATGAAAACTGACAATCAGGGAAATCCTAAAGAGTCTCTAACATTATGACCGGGAGACTACCCTACTGACTTATTATATAATCAGGCTCATGAAATTGCTAAATACCTTCATTGGGCAATATCTATGGTTTCCCCAAAGCCTGTTAATGAAAATAAAATTTAGGCTCTACACACAAGCCTGATGAACCTGTTCATAATTAGTATAATTGACTTCAGATTGTTTTCAAAGAAAATTCAGATGCTGATTCCACTCAGGTAGCCTTCAACTCTATGTTTATTAACAGGCTGAAGTGATATTTTTTTTCTTTCACTTAAAAGAACCAAAATTGAATGGGAAACTATGTCTACTCCAGATTTAGTTAATATGTCATATCATCTTGTCCCCACACTAGAGGAGTCACCTAGAAGTAAGATTGTTAAAATTTTTAATTTTTGACTCCTATACAAAACCAAATGAAGGACCCTATGTAAAACAAAACAACCAACTTTCTGCTATTATTGCAAAGAGCCAGAACGTTGGAAAATAAATTGTCACAAATTTAACCATTTCAGGTACCCTTGGGATTCTAATCAGCCTTTCAGATGAGATCAGGCATGTTGAGGGTGGTATGGCTGCAGACCTAACCAGCCTTTCAAATGATGAGGCTCTGAGGAACTACAGGGACTTGTCCAAATCCTCCCTCTTAATAGGCTTCAAGCATCTCTCTCCTAATTGGGCATAAATCTACGGTAAGTCCTTATTGAAACCAGAGCTACACTCTTGATGCTCAAACCCATTTCTATAAAGCACCCCCGGCTCAGAGTAATAAAACAGTTCAAATAGTGGGAATTGCTAATAAACCTTAAAAAAGTCCTTGTATTTAAACCTACTCTTTTTTGTGTAGGCACTTTAAGAGATACTAACCCTTTCCTCTTTAGTTGTTTTTCCCCTATTCATTTATTAGGCTAAGACTTCTTAGAAAATCATCTTGCCAGAATTCCTTTGTCCTAAAAGAGGGAAATAAATTTAGAACTTGAGAGTAGCTTTGAAAGTACCCACTCAAGTGAATTAAATTAACTTTAGCCAATTTTTCTTCCACTTAAGATGAAACTAATGAATCTAGGAGCACTATTCATTTGTGCTTATTGGATCACCTGCCATACTCTTTTTTATAATATATAAATGCTGTTATTTATTTATTTATTTATTTATAATTTTTTTCTTGTTGTTCAAGTACAGTTGTCTCCATTTCCCCCCACCACTCCCCTCACCTCACCCATCCCCACCTCCCACCCTCGAACCTACCCCCTTTTGGCTTTGTTCATGTGTCCTTTATACATGTTTCTTGATGGCCCTTCCCCTATTTTGCCCCATTATCCCTCTCCCCCATCCTCTCTGGTTATTGTCAGTTTGTTATTTATTTCAATGTCTCTGGTTATATTTTGCTTGCTAATCAACAAAACAAACAACCAAGCAAAATATGCCTTATTCTTTATGAGCAAAATTTTCAACCGATATTGTGAGAATCCATAATGCACTTTCGATCAAGATTCAAATCCTCAAAATTCTTTCCTAAAATCAATCAATAGCTCACAAGTAAAGAGGTCTTTCAATGTATGAAGTCCATAATATAAGACTGCAAAACTCAGGGCCTTGTATCTCCTGCATTAGCTTTTGTAAAACTCCCATTTTGCCTGTGAGATAAACCATAGGACAAAGATAGAGGTTTGTCCAAGACCTTGGGCAATAAACAACATTGTTAGCCCTTGACACCCTGTTGCTCCTAACCCTCATATGTTGCTAGCACCCATCCCAATTGCAAGTAAATTCTTCAGTGTAATTGACTTATGCAGCACATTATTCAGTATTACATTTGAAGTTAGCCAATGCCTTTTGACCTTCATTTGTACAGAAAAACAATTAACCTGGACAGTAATGCCTCAGGGATTTACTAAGAGCCTTTTTATTTTCCACAAATCTTTCTTTTTGAAAGCTGATCTGGATGATATAAATTGCGCTAGGCATTCTACTTTGTTGCAACATGTGGATGACTGGCTTCTTTGTTCTTCCTCTCATGCCTTCTCACAAGAAAACAGTGTCTACCCATTAAGACTTTTGGCCTTAAAGAAACATGAAGTCTCCAAAGGAAAGTTGCAGTTTTCCTTAACCCAGTTTCAATATTTACAACATCTTATATCAGAATAAAGCCTGGTCGTAGGTATAGAGAGGCTTCATGATGTTCTAACCCAAAATTCATTGTCAAATGAAAGTTTTTTTTGTTTGTTTGTTTGTTTGTTTTTTGTTAGTGGTTCTCTTTTGATTTTAATGCTGTTTTCTTTAGTCCTGCAGAAGCTTTTTAATTTGATGAGTTCCCATAAAGACAAATTATTTTTAAGCAAACAGAACATTGATCAGAATAGATTGCACATTAGGTTATAAGACAAGCCTGTACAATTTTAAGAAAATTAAAATCACATCATGTTTTTTAAATTAAAATGGAATAAAACTAAAAATCAGAGCTAGAGGAAAAAGTGGAAAATTCACAAAATGTGGAAATTACACATACACTCTTCAACAATATTGGGTTAAAGAAGAAATAAAAGTGAAATTAGAAAATATCTTGAAACAAATGAAAATGAAAACACAACATACAAAACTTATGGGATATAGCAAAAGCAAGACTAAGTGGCAAGATTATAGTGATATATATTTATATTAAAAATAAGATAGAATCTTAATTATACTTTAAGGAACAAAAAAAGAAGCCCAAAATTAACAGAAATAAATAAATAAATATTAGAGCAGAAATAAATAAGACAAGGAAAATAATAGAAAAGAACAAAACTAATAATTGTCTTTTTAAATAATAAAGAAAATGACAAACTATTAGCTACACCAAGGAAAAAAGGGAGAAGACTCAAACAAATCAGAAATGAAAGAGGAGACGTTACAATTGATACCACAGTATAAAAAGGGATCACAAGAGTGCACTATGAACAATTATACACAAACAAATCGGATAACATAGAAGAAGTGAATAAATTCATGTAAGCATATAAACTGCCAATATGGAATCATAAAGGGATAGAAAATGTGAACAGACCTGTAATTAGTGAGGAGATTGAATCAGTAATTAAAAAATCTCTCAACAGAGCATTATGTTAAGTGAAATAAGTCAGGCAGTGAAAGACAAATACCTTATGATCTCACCTATAAGTGGAACCTAATCAACAAAACAAACAAGCAAGCAAATTATAACCAGAGGCATTTAAATTAAGAACAATCTGACAGTAACCAGAGGGGAGCAGGGAGGGGATAATGGGGAGGAAAAGGGAAAGGGTTTTCAGGAACAACTATAAAGGACACATGGACAAAACCAAGTGGGAGGTGGAATCAGGAGAGTAAGGTGGGGATGGCTGGGATTGGCGGGAGTGGTGGGGGAAAGATGCAGACAAGTGTACTTGCACAACAATAAAATAATAAAAAAAACCCAACAAAGTCAAGCCCAAGACCAGATGCTTTCACTGTTGAATTCTTCCAAACATTTAAAGAAGGAAAAATTAAAATTCTTCTAAAAATCTTTCCCCCAAAATGAAGTAGGAATGAGGCAGACTATTAAGAAGCTAGTAAAACTCCTGGGCAAGTTAAATGGGGAAACTGAAATAAGAAAATTAAACAAGGCCAAACAATTTGAACAACTTACAGCCAGCTGGCGAATCACAAGACCTAATCTTCTTTAATCAAGGACACTTGAAAACAAGTGGTTTGTACTTTTCCTCCCTAACCAGAGAACACATAGTTTAAATCACCCTGATTGGGGTTGGGGGCAGATAGAGAACAAAGACCCAATTAATATCATTTGTGCTGGCTAAACCCAAGGACAGATGAAATCAAGGGAACAAATAACAAAAACTCCATTAAAGCCAGACAGACCCAAGATTAAAATAACACAATAAAGCAGGCCAAAGAACAATCCCAAACTCCCCTATATGCTCATTTTGATGCACCGGTATATTGAAAATTGACATGGAAAGCTGATGAATATTCTACTGAAACCCTGCCCTAAGATTCTCACCCACAGGAGATAAAACCCCCAAAACAAAGGATATTAGTACGGGCTTGCTCTAGAGCTCGCCTATGTACTTTCCAGGGCACGAACTTTTTACTTTCTAGACTGTAAGGGTCCCAACAAGACTTGCAGCCAGGGTAGTCATGGGCAGTGGCAGTTCGATCCAGGTTTACCCCCGATCGTGTCTCTAAGCCCCCCTTTTCTCTGACTTCCCAGTGAGCAGCCCTGACTTGTCTCACCCCTTTCCTATAATGTTTCTAGAGAGCCAAAGCAGAGTACTGACTAGGCTCTCTCCTGTTGCTCTCCTGTTGCTTCTACCAAAAGCCCTTTCTTTTGTTTCACTGTCTCCAGTTTTAATAAGTGTACTTTCAAAATCACATGGACTTGTGAAATCTTTCCTACTTGATGTCAAAGGCCCACACACTACAGGCTGGCCTGAGGCAGACCTGCTTCTGGCCAGTCCTTGTCTGGAAACAGGAATACTTCCAGACTCATTCTTTGAGGCCAGTAATGCCATAATACTGAAGTCAGACAAAACAATAGACCAATATCCCTTATAAATATTAATACAAATTATCATCAAAATACTAACAAATCTCATTGAATAGAACATTAAAATGATAGTATACTATGACCTTGGGACAAAAATGGTGCAACATACTAAAATCAATCAATGTCATACCACAGTAAAGGAACAAAAATAAAAGTCACATGATCATCTCAATAGATACAGAAAAGCATTTAAAAATTGAACACTCTATTTAAGAAGTCAGCAAACTAGTTATTTCAACATAATAAAAGCCATATAAAAAAGCCTAATTATACTTAATGGTGAAACACTGAAAGCTTTTCCTTTATGTCTAGAAATAAGACAAGGATGCCCATTCTTGACACTTGCATTCAATATAATACTGAGATTCATAGCCAGAGAAATAAGGCAAGAAGAAAAAAACAAAGACATTCACATCTGAAAGAAGTAAAATGATAACTAATTCCACATGATGAGATCTCATATGTAGAAAACCCAAAAGACTTTGCAAAAAAATAGTCAGAAATAATAAGTACAACTAATAAATGAATAAAGAAAAATTAACACACAAAAACCCATGGTGTTTCTATACACTACACCAAACAACATAAAAAGAAAATGAAGACACTGCCGGTGGCATAACCAAGCTGGGGCAGTGGTTGCCCGCTGGGGCAGTGCCAGATAATTTGGGGGATCCTGGTGGCACCTAGAACTGGCAGAAGAGGTGGGCCAACTGGCCATGACCCAGATAGATACTGGGCTTGCCAGAGAGTTGGAATTGAACAATTCAAAAATTATTAGGTGTATGTTGGGAGTCAGGTTTCTCACTGTTGTAGTGAGAAGTTACAGACAAGCAAGAACTGAATAATACACATGGTAATTATTTTCATTTGAATACATTAGTATAACTTCATTTTAGCTTGATTTAGGTGCAAATGGTTACATATTTTATAAATACAGACACACGCATATATTTCCTTTCTCTATCAGCTGAAGATCCTAGAAGAAATGACGCTCCCTCAGCAGTAAGCACACGAACTACTGAAATCTTCCTTCTAACACAATTTTTAAATTAAATTTATTGAGGTGATATTGGCTAAATTATATTAATTTCAGATGTACAACTTTATAATACACCTGTATACTATTGTGTGCTCACTACCCAAAGTCTAGCCTCCTTACATTACCATATATTTGACCACCTTATTCTCTTCAGCCTTTCACCACCCTTCCCCTCTGGTAACCACCATTCTGTTGTCTGTATCTGAATTTGTATATTTTGTTTATTTGTTATTTTTTGTTTTATATCCCATATATGAGTGAAATTGTACCATTCTTGTCCTTTTCCATCTGATTTATTTCATTAGCAGAATATCCTCAAGACCCATCATGTTGTCCCAAATGGAAATATTTCATCGTTTATGACTGAGTAGTGCTCCATTGTATATATACATATCACATCTTCTTTATCCAATCATCCATCAACAGACACTTAGGTTGTTTCCATGCTTTGGCTATTGTGAATAATGCTGTAATGAATATAGGGATACATTTACCATTACAAATAATTGTTTTCAAAAATTTCAAAAATTGTTTTGGGTACCCAAAAGAGGGATTGCTGGATCATATAGTGTTTTATTCTTAATTTTTTGAGGAATCTCCATACTGTTTTCCATAGTGGCTGCACTAACTTACATTCCCACCAGCATTGTGTGAAGGTTCTCTTTTCTTCACATCCTATCCAGCACTTGTTTTTCTTGTCTTTTTGATAATAATCGAATACCATTTTAAAATAAAAGGAATCTAGGCTCTCTTGAGAAATTGCTGATTCCAGGATTAGGATCTATAATATACAAGTTAAGCCTGTAGCTTCTTATACTGTCTGAAAGAAATTGCTCAAAAACAAAAGCCAAAATGATGGGAGTGTGTTAACAGGACACAGGAGTGAACTGAAGAACTCTTGGTAGACAAAGCTAGACTATTAGATCAGCGAAATAAAGTAGTATTTGGTTATAACCCAAAGTATAAAATAAAGATCCATGAATCTATACTGAGACAGAAAGTGATAAATGAAGAAAGACAGAAAGAAAGAAAGAAAGAAAGAAAGAAAGAAAGAAAGAAAGAAAGAAAGAAAGAAAGAAAGAAGAAAGAAAGAAAAATATACCATTCAGAAAAATTTAAAGTAATGTTGTAGATTAAAGGGGTGGAGCATAACTCCCACTCCTTAAAAGTGGTCTGTAAGTAGTGATATTCTTCTAAGGAATAATGGGAGAAAAAGATTGAAATTCACAATGGAGAAACTGGGTAAACACTACTTCAGTCAGGTAATCAAAGTTAACATCAACCATCAACAGTGATAAGTCTTGATATTATGTACCCTTGATATAATGTGATGAGAATGGAAATTTACCTTTATGTTCTTGCTACCAAAACCCATAACTCCAGATCTAATTACAAAAAAATCACAAACTATAACTGTGGTGGATATTCTACAACATACATAAATATTCCTCAAAACTTTCAAGGTCAACAAAAGAAGGAAAGTCTAAGAAATCATTACAGGCAAGAGGATCCTAAGGCAATTAAATGTGATGTGGCATCTTAGATAGAATCCAGAAACAGAGAAAGAACATTAGGTAAAAACTGAGAAAATTTGAATAAAGTGTGGATTTGGACAATAATGATTATCAATATTTGTTTATTAATTGTGACAAATGTACAATACTGATGTTAAAAATGTTACTTATAGGGGAACTGGGTGTAGATTGCATGGGAACTTATACAGTCTTTACAACTTTCTGTAAATGTAAAACTATTTTTAAAATATTAATTTCAAGAAAAACTGATTGACTCTAAGTGAGTAACAGATCATTTTTCAAGCCAGATGGTTTACAATTAATTGCTTTCAACAAAATCAAAGGAAGCCTTTAAGTTGCCTCACTAGTAGATTGTTTAAAATAAATGTTTATGAAAGATCACTAAGTATTTTTGTCATATCTCTTGAAATTTAGAGAACTGACTAATATTGTTATATCAAATTTTCTTCTAGTACCATTTTTTATATATGTGAAGAAGTATTAAATTTATACAATGAGAGATAGAGCTAGTATTAATTCCAAATTCTGTCTCATTCTAGCAATAAATTATAATCATTAATGGGCATATAAATTAATTTATTAAGAAAAAAGAAAAATATAAGCCACATCAAAATGCATTTTCACTTAATGTTTATGATCTTTTAAAAATATATATTTATAATACTGTTATGCCATTGTAAATATTTGTATACAATAATTGCAATAATTCATCCAAAAGAAATATTTTAACTCAGTACTTTATGATCACTTTAAATCTTAATATGCTTATTTGTTTTTGTTGCAAAGCAGTATGAAACAGTGAAAATATTTAGG